>NC_142213.1:15330326-15360326 GCF_049639895.1 Pseudopodoces humilis | reverse complement strand
TTATTTCTTTTCCCATAAAGTGTCCATTCTTGTTTTGTCCAGCCCCTATTAAGTTAACCTGAAAAAGGTTGAGTCCCTTTGTTTCAATGATTTGTGATGTGATGTTGCTGCTCATATTTCACTTGGTGTTGCTTAAATTGCCAATCATGGATCTCGCATCCTATCCGCTGTCAGCTCGGGTTGGATTATCACCTCGGATGGGGGTTCCCTGTTTTCGCTCCATGGTGAGCACTTCCTCGTTTGGTTTTATACAATCTCATTTTTCTAATGAGAATGCAAATGAAAGAAAAGCTGTGTGAAATGGCTATAGATGAGTTGCTTGTCAAAAATGTTTTACTTTAGGAGAAAAAAACAAAGCGCCTATCGCTCGCTCAACAGGGTAATGCAGTGCATGTTCTAGATGGACTCCTCTTTAGAGTTGTGGCACATGGCCAAATATGAAGGCAGCACATCTTCATTGCTGTTGGTTTTCATTTCTAGTGCTTAAACAACTCATGCAGGTTTTGACAGCTTTTTGTTTTTTTAATATATTAACATAAACCACTTTATTGTTGTAGCATGTTTTCAATAGAAAATATAAATGTTGGCTTATGAAAAGATTTTTATTTTTTTTTAAAGACCATACACTTTTTTTTGTTCGTAGGAAAACAGAAACAATGTTGCATTTGGGGAACTTTAAAAGTTACTTTATTATAAAATATGAATCAAAATACCATAAAAACACAATAAAAAGAGTCATTTTCTCTGAGAGACCATTTTGGAAGCCAGCTGCATGCCTGCAGTAGTATGTAGTGTTGGTATGTGCTGGGAGATATGACTGGAATATGAAATTATCCCTACTGAACACTACTAGAGATCTGTACAAAACTAACCTATAATTAGATTTAAATATGATATGTATTCACTTTGCTTACTTTGGCTTCTATTGATTTATTTATAATGAGTTAAAAGTATAGGGTGATATCTCAAATCACCTTAGGCAGGACTTTATGACTGCCTCAGGTCTCCCTGCTAATAATCTTACATCTATTTACCTCCATTGCTAATGAACAGGCTCATGGGTCAGCAAATCCCACCGGACACTCATCTCTCAGGGTGGGTTTCACTCACTCTTCATCTGGAGCTGACTGTCACATGTGGCCTAAGTGATTTGGGTGTCTCTGTGTGTAGGACACTTGTCAGATATGTAACTAGGTAATCAGGAAATTAGCTGTGTGTGAAAAAAAATGCAATTTTTATACTAATACAAGTTATTACATGCACTATGACACCCCTCAGAAAAGCTGTGTGAAGGAAAAGGCACATGACACTATGATGCTAATGGTTACAGGACAGATTTACAGCATAGTCCATCCTCTGCAGCTGGAACTAGATTTTAAACCAGCAGAGATTCTACCTGGGCTCAGATGCTGCTTGTCAAAACACATCCAGATTCCCAGGGGACTTCAGCATTTTGGGTGCTGAGCTTGTGTAGCAATTCAGCTGTAAATGTCACAGTAGGAACAGATGGACATCAAGCACTTTAGTAAATCTCACTTAGACTTTGGTGAACAGAAGAATTTGACATTTTTACCCTAATTATAGATACTGAGCACCGAAACATTTGACCAGAGAGCTTTCGAAAACCTTGTCTTAAAATATTTCCTGTTCAGGAGTGATTAGCCAATACAGATTTCAATTTAAATTTTAATTAAAGCTTATTTGTTATGTGCAGCATTAGCTTGCAACACTTTTTTTTTTTAAAGAAAAGATGTTATCTTTATAGAATTGACTTATTTGGAAACTTAACATAAGCTTCCAAGCCCACAGAAAATATGGTGATGTGTTTCTGTTTAAAATATGTTTTTAAAAGTAATTCACTGTAAAATGTTTTTGCAGTAATACTTTAGAAATAATTTTGGATGTTTTAGATAGGAACCTCTTAAACCCTGACTCTAAAATCCAGATATACAAAAAACTTATAGGAATACAATTTCACTACTCAGTTTTTTTAGCCATGCAGTTCACACATGACCTGATTATCACTTTGAGAACATCTGGGTTGAGTAGTGATAGGAAAAAGCATATCAGTGCTGATGTATGAAATAGCTCTGGCCCTGCATATAAATGGACACAGGGTGTCTGTTGACATCAACAGATGTTGTAGGTAGGGGAGGTACTTGAAATATTACAATTTTATCTGTGAATGACTGTTGGGATAGTTTCACTGATCATAATACCTCAAAAATTTAATTTTTAAGAAGTGCCTGTCCAGTCAGTCTTGAAATTATTGAGATAATGGGTGGCTTTCTTTCAATGCAGCACTGTTCTGTTCACCCAGTGTCGATTGCATGGCTCTAATTAAATCCATGCAAGGGCTGTGCTTTATGCTGTTATTAAACAGCAGAGTGTTAAAATTGATTTAGCAGGCTTTAGAAGCAGTTACCCTGGAGAGGTGGCATGGCCAGGAGTCACCTGCTTCTGCAGAAACACAACATAAAACCAGTCTTCTCCCTAGCAGTTCTGGACAGATTAAAAATAATCCCTAGCAGTTCTAGACAGATTTAAAAAAATATCTTTCAGGTATCTCAGGTGCAGGCTAAGACTTCCAAGAAATCACCTGATGATCGACAAAGAGAAAAGAAAATTAGGTGAAAAACAATCGTAAAAGATTCCCAAATGTGTGTGTGTGTTGGTTTTTTCATTGCTGTTGTTGTTGTTTTGGTGATGAGAGGGAAATAGCGTGAGAAGTTGAGAGGGTCTCTTGCAGTTAAGGCTGAACTCAAACCTTTCACAGTTTTGGCAGAAGCTTTGAATACATCTCATGGTGCACTAATGGACCCTGCTCACCGCCCAGAGTGCTGATCAGCTGGTCTCCCACTATGGGGGGATTAAACAGGAAGAGTAAAATACAGACACAGCAGTGAAAAGAGAATCAGAGCAGCAAAAATAGATTTGAATGACTTTAAAGGTGTAGGTATGAAAGCTTGGGCACCTCTTGGTTGGTACACAAGGTACATAACCCTCAGGAGAGATTTCTAGAGGTGATATGTGACTGCTGTGCTTGTAGGATACAGAAGTGGAGGAAGGTTCTCACCAGGAATACAATCTCCAGGGGTGCCCATAGCTAAGAAGGTGGTAGAAATACTTGCTGGTGGAAATCTACCTTTAGCGGAGCAAGAGGAAAATTCTGGAATGTCCTAGCTTGAGCCTTAGGAGGTTCAGCTCGGGGCTTCATTCAAAGCTCATTCTAGTGGCTGAAGAAGTTGTCCATTGACATTGGATGTCTGTCAGGAAAAGAGTCCATCCCTTTCTCTCTCTTCCCTACTTCTTCCTTACCAGTCATCCAAAAGCCTCTCTTAGACATGTTTTGTTCCTGACTTTTAAATTTTCCTGTCCAAAGATGTGAGATGTATCCTTGTGGCTCACTTTGAGATCTCTCTGCTTTGTGCCTTGCATTGATGAACAATGGACATGTGAGTCCACCAGACTAAAATTATGAGGACAAAAATACAAAGAAATAAACCTGGTTTATCTTTAGTTCCATTGTTCACATATGAGAGTCTAAGCTCCCAAAGGAAAATAAAAGTTTCATTTTTACCTAAAGAGAAAAAGGAGATATTATCTTGAAGTTAAAATGGTTGCAGCTGGGTGTTGGAGAAAAAAACCAAACATTTTAAGACTTGATAATATGTGAATCAGCAACACTGGGCAAAGTGTCTACAAGATGATTTGAGTTTCAAGGACGTAAACATACTTCATTGCTCTGATTTAGTCACCCTTGGTCATTCAGAATGTAAGTGGGAACTGATCTCATTTAGGAAATCATTGAGAGGAGATGAGTCTGAGGACTTGATTCTATCTTATCTTGACACACCACAGTTAATAAAGGAAGGCAATTATTATGTTTTCTGGGATGTACCCTCATCTGAGGCATTGTTAATAAACATTAAAGGGCTAGTTCTTCAAAGGTGTTTAAGCACCTAGCTCCCATTGATTTCAATAAAATGAGGCATCTAAGTGCCTTTAAAAATCTGACCTTAAGTGTCATCAGGAAAAAGTGGAGAAAAAGATAAGCAGGTTCTAAAAGTATAACAAGGGACTGCAGGCATATGATTCTGGCGTGCTCCTGGTTATTACATTTTTTAGATGTATGGAGTGTCTGCACATCTTAAACCAAACAAAGATACAAACAAACCATCCCTGCCTATACTGCACAAAGCATCAAATTGCTCTCGCTGCTCCAGTCTCAGACATTTTTACAAAACATACTGTATGGATTGAGATAAAAAGTGAGAAAACAACAAACCCAACACTATCCCCTCTGCTCCCTTCAGCCTCTGTGACACAGCCCCCCTCTCCCAGGGCCAGGCTTGCCCCTCCTCTTTCCTTCTTTTCCCTTCCCCAGTGTACTTGGTGAGCTGGAGGGGTTTGTTCACCTGACTCCCTGTGACAAGCAAACAGTTGGGCACAGCCCTAATTACAGATGCTTTTTTAAAAAGCTCAAACATATTCTTTCAGATAGAGGAAAATACCTTGCTCCCAAGACTAGCCTTATTGAGAAGGTACAGTAAGTATGACATAGTCCTAATGTGATAAATAGATAGATAGACAGCAGTGGCAAGCAAATGTTAACATTTTTTTTTCTTCTTTTTTGAGGAAAAATCCTGAACTAGAAAATATCACGTTGGTTTGTCACTATCTTTTCAGGTTTGTTGCATTTTAATACAAAATAGGAAGTGAGAGGGAAGGAGGTTGCCTTGCTGTTTGTTTCTTTCACGTTAAGCCAACTGTGCTGCTTACCTACTTCTTGATAAATATTGCTCAGTTACTACTCTTTGGGATTAAGTAAATGAAAAAAAACCCTTCTGCAGATAACAATAATTCCCAAAGAAGAGATTTCCAAATTTAAAGGCTAAACTGAAATTTAAAATGATTTTCCTGGATTTCCAACCTAGATTCCCTGTCTTATTCTCAGCGCATTTGTCCTTTTAAAGGAACCAATATGTTTGTATAACTGATGTGAAACAAGCTTGACTCCAAAAAGATTTAACTTAATATCTGGCTAAGCATTCAGAGGGTAGTCCATCTGTAGAATGTACATTAAGGACCCTGGCTGGAGCGCAGCGAGTCATGTATGATATCAGGCACACAAATGTGACGTGATGCCCATATACTCTTGAGCATAATTCGAAGTGCCATGAAGCTCTATGGGTAGAGAAGCTATAAACACAGTTGTCACAAATGAGAAAGTCTACAGGGTTATATTCAGGCTGAAGAATGAAGAAGCATTAGAACCAGCCATCACATCTTAATGAAATTGTTAATTAGGATATTATGGAATTCAGAGCTGAAGATAATATCTGTCCAGCAACCTTGCAGCATGCTTTAATTAACCATTTCTTCTCCAAAATCGAAGGCAGACTCAAAAGTGGTGCAGAAAGCCCTTCATAAATATACAAACACAATCAAAATGATGTCACATTTTCTTCCGCTGGATGTTTTTAATTCTTTTTTTCCCTTTCTAAGCAGACCAGCACAGAACATGTGATTATAGGAATAAGCACACATTTAATCTACATAATCATCAGTCTTTCTTTATGTAAAAATGATTAGTAAATAGGCTTTTTAAGCAACTATTTAGATTAGGCATTGGCATCATAGATTAACTTATTTCTAAAACACTTGATTTTATCACTCTGCCTAATGATTTGTCTCATGATTTATTGGCTAATATGATGAATCGTGTTAGATTTATTGTTTATCCTATAAATAGTGCAACAAATCATTAAACAGTGATAAAAACCAGCAGTTTCACAAGAAAGTCTACCTATGTTGTCTTCATGTAAAATGTGCTTGTGCTGTACAATAATTTGATGGTTCTGTTTTTGGTTTTATGATATCAGGTGAATAGGCATCTCTGTTTAAATTAAATGGTTTTACAAAATAATAGTGAAGTCATAATATTATACTCCTGCTATATTTATTTTATACAGAAAAATAAAGCCTAATGTCTGATGTATAGTGAATCTGTGAATTTATTCACAAGAATAAATGTAATATTCTTTCTTAGAAACACCTTAAATATAATGGCAGTTTTTCATATTTTAGCATGTCAGCTGTGATTTTCCCTGCTATGGTTTCATGTTGCAGTTGACAAAGATTCTATCCTGGTGATTTTAGAGATCTGAGGCCATGTCATTTCACTGATCTGAAAGGCTGGTGTTGGATATTGGTGAACTGAATATATGAGATTTGGCATTCAAATAAAGGGAGTGGTGATTTTTTTTTCTTAAGACATAATGGCTTCTCTTGTTGCAGACAGAGCTAAGTCTGCCTGTATACATTAGGGATGGAAGGACAGAAAATAGAAGTAATATTCTTGGAAACTCCCTGAGGTCATCAGTGGGTTAGAACAGACGCACTCATGATGATATTATATGCTGCAGGAGTAGATTTGCAGTATTTTAAATTGAATTATTTGGACTGTAGTGGTCAACCTTTATTGCTAACTAGGCTATATTCTTTTGATCTCAAGGTACAGCCACACCCTATCTCCCCTCACCTGTTGCAGAAGGGCTTGTGCCTTCATCAGACCCATCGTTATATCCACAGCCCTCCCCGAAATACCTGTAAAGTGTGGTGTGCTGAGGACAGCTCACCAGCACTTTCAAATCCAGGATATGCTGGAAACACCAGTCTTTTGTTCATTCTTGGATCCAGAGTCCTGAGCAGGTGGAGCTGTGCTGTCCCCTCCCAAGGGCAGCAGATTTGCACGGCGTGCGTGGCACGTGTGACACTTGTGCACAGCCCATGAGCTCTGAGCAAGCCCAGGGCTCGTGACAAGGGAAGTGCAGAGGGAAACAGCACCTGAGAGCCAGTGCTGCTTCTGGTTATCCCTGATATTCCCACTGCCCTGGATGAAAAGGGTCAAGGGAAAAGGACAGGGGCCAAAAGCCATATCCTACCTGAGCAGCTGCATGGTGCCTGAGGCTGAAATCTAGCACCTGTCTTATGCAGCTCCATTTTTCTTGCATGTCACAAGAACTTGATTTGTGTCAGAGGGAACAAAATGGGACGAGCAAGAAGATTAAGCAAAGGATCAAAGAATAAACCCTTGACAAGTTTTTAACAAGCACAGTTCTTGCCAGGCCACCATTAGGTCAGCTGCATCGGTTACTTGATTTGCTTGTTTAGCACAATGGTAAATTATGGAGAATTTGGGTATTGATTATTAGCACTTTGCCATGGGTGTGGTGCAGCCTGGGCACTCAGACTCATCTTCTATGCCAGGTGCTTGTTCAGCTGCTTGTTCCAGCCTGTAGAAGAGCCTGAACACAAATTGGCAGAATCTATGCAGCAAGGCTCTGAAAATCATCTCCAGTGATCCAGAAAGCCTCGTAGCAAGCAGAAGAAGTCCTGCTCCTTGTCACTGTGATTATGGAGATGCAGGAAGCAGGTATCCATGTGTGGCATGGCCTAACGAAGAAAGTGTGCCTTGTTTGTTAACTAACTGAGCATGTCCCTTCACTGCCTTGATAATAATTCCACCTCTCAGGTTTTCACAGGGAAACTGCCACACTGCTTAAGAATAAGGTGCTTTTTCTGTGTCTTGGACACCTACTTTATTTGTGGAAGGACACTGAGCACAGCTCAGCAGCTTCCCAATTATGGGCTACTGTATAGTTTTAAAAATGAGTGGAAAATATCTCATGAGCACTTTCTGTAGTACTCTAACCTAGCTGTATTTGATCTCTTTGTGTCTTATTGGTAATGCATTTTATAAAAAGAAGGAACAACAAATATGAGTCTTTGAAAGCTGGTAAGAAATAAAACTTCCATGGCTATTCTTAAGGGAAAACTGACAATGTTTTTGGGTCAAAGTCTGGAAAAAATGAAGTTAATTGAAAGGTAGGCAGTAAATGAGATGGCTATTTAGGATTGATATTTTAGTGTGTCCAGTAATTAAATCCACAAAGATGGTCTTGATTACAAAAGCCAGCAAAGAAAATGTGCTTCTCTGTGCATTTGTTCCTCCATGTGTGTATGAGCATCACAGATTTGTCCTGAGGTAACACACTCTTCCTTGAAAGGGTGCACCCCATGGTACAGCTGCAGAGTAAAGCTGCAGACCTTTTGAGTCTCTGGAGTAATCCTGGGTAGTGCTACCACTGATTTTACTACAGAGAGGCCTTTTAATCCTCTAAGTGTTTCTAGAGATATATTCTTGTTTATCTTAGAGGAATATATTGGGAAAGTTTCCTGGAATTTCTCTCGATCTGGAGGTAGAGGAGGAAAATAGAATGGAAATGCTGGGTTAAAGGAAAGGGGCCTTAAAGGAATAAAAATTATCATTTAACACAGGGGGAGGAAGTGGACCAAACAGCTAGAAGGACCTTACTTTATAAATGCTGACTCAGGCTTATCTCAAAGCAGGGTAAAGGTTATTGCATTAAAGGTTTCAAATCTGGGAAATTCATGTTCCTGGAGTGGGAGCATAAATCTGAGACATTTTTAATCTCACCATGTAAATAAATCTCATCAGAAAAATAAAATTGTATTGCTTTGATTCATTTGCCATAAACCATCTTAATCTGATTTTGATTGATAGCTAAACCCCTTGCATTAGAACTTTTTGAAAAAGTTTCAAGATAAGCAATTACTCACTCCCTCTGGGTAACGCAAAGTTTTCAAACTTGTGAGGATGTGTTACTACTGTATAAAGTATAACTGGCAAATATTTTTTATATTGTAATTGCATTTGGGTTTTATCTTTCACAGCATTTGTTCATCTTTCATGCCAGACTTTCAAACTCTGCAATGTGACTGACTGATGCAGTAAGTGCAGTTAATTTTAATTCTGATTTTTAGGACTGGATTTGTCAATCAATATTGTTCACTGGAGTAATTCAGTAAGTGTCTCTAATTTCTTAGCCTTTTTTTTTTCTCTCTCTCTTTCTTTCTCTTTTACTTAATAATTTAGAAGTGAAACTTCTCTAAGAGCTACCTGTCAATTTGGTGTTCAGAAATTGAAGGATGAGTGGCTGTTGTTTGCATCCCACATGAACACAGCTCTGGTTTGGCAACAGTGATTGTCAGTAGATTGCCATTAAGTCTGTGCTCTTACCCCCTTTCAGTAGGCAGCCAAGATGCCAGAAAAACAGAACAAGCTGCATCTTCAAGAAATAAATGCACACAGGGATCACGGGTAACCAGCAATACATGCTCCAAACCAGACAGATCAAATTAATTCCGTGAAGAGGACCGGATTATATAAACACATTACATATGCCAGATATTGATGTAGGACATTATTCTCCTTTATTCACAGGAGATTCTGCTAGTGTCAATAAGAGGTTTGCAGAAAGATGTAAAGTGTCATCATCAAGTAGTAACTAATGTTTTAGTTAGCACTGTTATTATTTCATATGCAGTATTACCTGATGGGAAAAACCCATTAACTTTAAAACCACAGTTGTGTACTCTGTATTTCTTCTTGTTTTGTTGTCCTTTCAACTTCCCTATCAGCTTTTAACATCAGTCAACAAATTCATCCTTTTCCACGTGAATAATGATCCCCTGCTGACTCTCTGTCTGGAGAACAAGGAGTGTAGCAGAGCTGATCCTGCAGCACCCCTGTTATCTAGGACACAGACATTGGATATTCAGGGGTAACATCCAGGAGAGAGACTAAAATTATTCCATAATTCACCTAAATTTCTCTGGATTTTTTTTACTTGTCTATAATCCTATCCCTTATGTCCTACTACAGGAACTCGAGACTCCCAATGCCCACCTGCTGTGTTCCGAGGCCCTCCAGACCCTCAGCTCCCCCAGCTGCGTGTGCAGCAGCTCTGCACATCAGGCCTGTTGTGCAGAAAGATGATCCCTTTTTTTCTGCGCAGCCAAACTTATGGACTTGCCATGTCAGTGAAGATAATAAGAACTGACTGGCCTAAATTGGACTTGTATTCTTAGTGCGTTTTTGGCAACGTCATTCCCGTCCCTCAGAAACAGCCCACATTCCATTCCTTGTTACTGAACATCAGTGTCGGGATAGATGTGTCCCAAGTGCAGCAGCTTCCCAAACATGCCCAGCAGTGCAGGGGTGATGAGCACTGCTGATAGCATCAGCTGCCTGCAGGGCCTCTCTCCCTGCTGTGCCCCTGCCCAAATCCCACTGAGGGTTCTGGATCTGTCCCCGTTTCCTGGGCAGATGGAAGCTTTCATTGCACGTGAACCCCTCTCCTTGTGTGGCTTGGCTGAAAGCATTCCCTGGCAATGAAACAAGCTGTTTTCCATGCACCATTGCAGCATGGCAGCGCTGAGGTTCCTGCAGCACCTCTTTCCAAAGGCTTGCTGCAAGTACTTGGTTGCTGCCAGTGGTGATTGTTGGGCACCACAGCTGTTATTGCTCCTTCTTCCAAAACCCTTCCAAGCAGCTCCTCTTTGCCTCAGGTTCTAGCAGGGCTTTTTGTTGTCTCTGAAGATAAATAAGGACTGTGTTGTGAACATTTTTTTAGATGCTAAAACAAGCTTAGAACCCCATGGCTGGTCACCAGGTGACTTTCAGTGGGGGATGGAGCCTTCCCAGCCCCACAATTCCTCCTTGTGAAATCCAGAGTGGTACTTTTATTAATATTTTGCTCACCTGAACTCTTCCCCCCTGCCTTCCCCCATTCCCAAAGGTAGAAATAGTTATCTAATAAATATCCAAGTGTGTTCTAGCTTTAGGGATGACACACATTTAATGTGGCTTATGCTATGTTATTCTTGCTTAACTTTGAGCTTTTGATTTAGCATTCCAGTTTAGCAGTGGTATTCCACAGGGGATATTGTTGGTTTCCAAATCTTTTGTCAGAGTAATTGAGCATAACATCTCGGCAGGTTTGTGTTTCAAAAGATGCATTATCTTTTCTTGTCCGTTTGTTCTAGCTAGGCTATTCAAAACTTTTAGTTTTACGGATCCTTTGAAAGAATTTGAGGTTTAGGACTGATAGTTTATATTTCTGCTGAATTTGCAACTCTGCATGTGATGATTAATACACTTCTCTCCATAAATAAGAAGAGATGATATCTGTAAATTGGTAACAAAACAGAAGAGTTTCATTAAATTCTGTATTTTGCAAGAGACATCCATCCTTTTAAATCTTTATAAATTAAACATCATCCATGTCTGGCTCACTGAAGAATAAATGTCACATATAAGATATCTCCCTTAAATATTTTCTTGAAAGTAATCTATATGATTTACAACATATTGCAATTAACATTGACCTTTTGTCTGCTTCAAAAGAATGTGAGAACAGTTTTTTGACATCAAAGAGATTTTCTAAATTTCCAAAAATATTCCTGATGAAAGTTGTTCAGACTGGGAAAAATATGTCACCTTCATTTAAAAGTTATGGCACACTTGATAGATTATCTGCCTCTTTCCTAACCTTAGTTCATGCACAAAAGTGGATTTAAAAATACTCTTGCATGTAATCATTTTTTAGAAAATGCAGATCCTCAGAAGTCAAAACCAAGAATCCTGTACTTCCTGTTTAAGATCAACTGACAGTTTATTCAAGATCTGGAGGTTGCTATTCACTCTCCCATTTCTTTCCAGCCACTTAATTGCCAACATACAGCTGCAGTTGAGTTCCCAATAAATTTTGTACCTTCTTTCATCCAAAATGTAGTAAAAACAAAGAATAAAGCTCAGTTTTCACAAACATCTATATTCAACTTTATTTTATAGTTCATTGGTATCAATATTTTGTTCTGTTTTGCCTTTAACCAACAATTACCTGTGGAAATGTTTGTGGAAAGCAGACAAAGGGTCTGTGAATAGCATCAAATTCTTTAACACAGTAAGTCATAGAGTCCTGTGCCTCTCTATTTGCTTACTCTTTGCTCTTCACTGCTTTGGTCCCCTTCTAAAGGTTAGGAAGGCTGCTCTGGCCACGGTGTCCTGCCCATGTGTGACAAGTTCAGGCGCTGTCCCTGAGACCAGACTCTCTTTGTAGCAGCCCTGACTTTGATGGCGAAGTATTAACTGTTCAGTTGAGGGAGGGGAGGAGAGATCAGAGCACGAGTTAGGCCAGCTGCCAGCCACACTAAAATTACTCCTGTAACCACTCCAATATGTGTACCAGAATTTAGGGACTCCGATATATTCAGACAGAACAGTTTTACACAAAGGGTAGTTGAAATACAGCCTGGAACAAACTGCCGAAGTCAGCAGTAGAAGCAAATAGTGTAAATCAGCTCAAGGAGGAGTTTTTGAAGAAAGCAGGGGAAGAGCACAGAGCTACTAACTCGAAGTTCAAGTTTCAGATGATGAAACACAGATTGATTTGTATTTCCTGAGGTTATGAGGGCAGGTCTTCATGGACCATATCATCTTTTTTGGGCTGTTAAATGTTCTTATGTACTTTTGTGCTGTGTTTCATCCCCTTTCAGTTTGGAGTGTTGCTTCTTTCCCCCACCACACTCTCTTGCTTTACAGTATCTTTAGATAAGGTCTTGCAGAGGGGCATGCATAGCGCAGAACTCCTGTTTCCTCTCATCTTGGTGAACTTCACCAAAGTCAGAGTAATCACCTAGTAACAGTGGTGCAACCAAGAGCACTTTTCAGCTTCTTGACATATAAATTTGCCTGCATTGTGTTGTTTCCTGGAAAGGGCCTCCAGACCATCATACAATATTTATGTCTACACTGTAATGGTATAGAAATTTTGACTATGAACTCAAACATGGAAGTGTTTTAGCTTTTCACGGTAAAACTGATCTCAAAACTGTCATGCTGATGTGGTGAGAGGTGCCCATTGCAGGTGGGTACAGAACAGATCCACTTTACTGCTCTTCAGTCATGAGCCTGTCCTTGTTATGATTTTGTGGCCACTGAAGTGTTGCTCTTGAGCAGAGAAATCCCACCAGAAAACATCTTGGGTTTTGCTGTTATTGTTGTTTTTTTTCAATATCAGGCAGTCTATAAAGATAACTGTACATGTAACAGAGTCCCTTTGCCCTCTCCCACATTTGTGACCCACTGACACTTCTCTCTTGTGGGGGTCCTGAGCTGACTCCCCTGGCCCTCCAGGAGTCATTCTGGTGAAAGGCTTGGGGAGAGCAGCCATGGGCCTGATTCTGAAAGGTGCTGTCTTCATAAATTTTATGTCATGTCAGTATAAGCTGAAATTTTTCCATAGATTGGCTGGCTAGATTTTGCCTTGAATTTCACCTAGTCTTTTTTTTTTTTTTTTTTAATAGTTCAACATCTTCAATTGCCATTACTAATATTACACAAGAAAAGAGTATTGTATTTTATTACTGGCTTCAGTTTCCAAGTCATAGATTGGAGTAGTTTGTGAATTGGTGTAGTAGATCGGATTGGTTTGTGAAATGTTTTCAGTATAAATTTTCAAATGAAAAGGTTTCCCCTTCTAAATATTTTTGAAGATTTGATAAGCGAAACACAAATGTCTTGTCTTTATTTTGATGCAAGAGCCCAAAATACAGATTTTTTTTTTAAAATGAGATTCCCTGTGCCTTGGGTTCCCTGTTTAAAGTAACATTTATTTTCACTGAGATTTGAGTATTTCCAATATCTTCTGCCTCAGCATAACATTAAAAGGTGCTCTTTGTTCATTCATTGCTATGCCTGTTGGGGTGCAGAAAGGGCATAATATACCTCCTAATGATTCCCACTTCCTACATTTACATCCCCATTGGAAATCAGACATGCTGTTTCATAACCAAAAATTAAAAAAGAAAAAAAAAGAAGAAAAAAAGGGGGGCGGGGAAAGAAGAAAATTAACAGTTAACTGAACTTTGTAAATGGCTACAAAGACTTGGTTCTTACTTCACAGAAATTCATAACCTGTGCTGGCACAATCCCTGCTCTCTGCTTCACAGCCCTAGATGTGCTGGTATTGTGTTTAAAGCCCAACAGAGCAGTAGCAGCAAGACAGAGCTGGCCTTACAGGAACATAGCAGCCAGATGATTGGATCCCATTTCCCACAGGTTTCCAAGCCTGCAACTGAAAATGCCTTGTAACTCTATTAGGAAAGACCTATGTGATCAATAGAAGCAACAAGGCCACACAAGTATGTCTTGAAGCACAATGGAAATTGCACATCCCTTGGTGCTCAGGGGACTTAGTATTTTTCAGTGATTTTCTCACCCCATCCCTCGCCCTTGTTTACAGAGCAGTTGTTCTGCCTCGTGCAGCTTTATTGCGAAATGTAGCTGGACTTGTTCATTACCATATTTTACTCCAAAAAAAAAAAAAATAGTTCCATACATTGCTTAAGGTTTCAAGTAATAAAGGTTGATTTTACAAAATTTCTCTTTTTGTAAAGATTAGTTGATATTTTGAAGCGGCATGATGCAGTTCCAAAGAGAGGGTGCCTGCACTGGTGAGAGGAGAGGGCAGCAGTCCCTCAGCCTTGTTTGAGACAGGAGGACCAAGGTTGGCAGCCAGGGAGTGATGGGTTCCATGTGGGGAATCACGAGCCACAAGCTGACAGGTCACTCTCCCCAGATGTTCTCAGGGTGGATCTGAGATGATGTGGGATAGATCTAAGCGCTGATGTCTCATGCCAATTTTTTTTATGAGTAATTTTTAGAAGTATCTCATTTTAGTAACAACTAAGGGACAACTTGTCCTTTTATGCAATTATTTTTAATTTGCTCTTATGCACACAATACAACATCTTGTTTAAAACTTTTTTAATGTGAGGAAAACAAAACACTTGCTGTGAGGTGTACAGGGAGTCTTTTACAGACAGTTTATTTAGCTCAGAGCAAATGAAAAAATAACTACTTGACTAGGTTAGCTTTGGGTGGCCTCAGGCTCTTTGAGATTAGTTTTAGATTCATATACTATGGTCACTCATTGACCAAGCTGCTTCAACCCTTATACATATCCAGGAAAGTATCATTTCCCTCAGGCATGGTTTTCTTTCAATCATATTTAGCAAAACCATTAAACACACTTGGGGCTTGCACTGAAGAGAGAAAAAACTTCATATGTTCACAATTCAGAACAACTTTTCTTCAGGAATTTGAAAAAAATTGCTTAGGTCTCAGTTTTTCAAGACTTTAGTTTGGTGCTCCCTAAAATGGTTCTGTATAACTTCTGTAATTAAATTACTCCTGCATTATTCCTTGTGATTTTTGTCAAAAGTTTTTAAGTCCATGAAAAGATGTTTTGCTCTTGTGCAAACAGAAAAATGAAATATTTCCTACTTTTATTTCTAGGAGTGTTTGACAGTTGATACAGCACTGGGATGGGAAGCAAATGCTACACTGATCGGTTTTTATCTTTTTAAGAGCCCTTGAGTGGCCAAATTTTATTTTTCAACAAATCCTCAAACCATTAGGGTTTCAGCTTTGATGTTTTTTAAAGAAATCTCTTAACACACCTGCACCTCTGCCCCCAGTACGTTTGGAGCAGCGTCCATGAGAGTGGATGAAGTGTCTCCATGGAGAAGGGGAGTGGAGCTGTTGTGTCCCTCCATCTCTGGCATTTGGCTGTGCCAGGTTTCTGATCCCCCACACAGCTCCCTTCATGTGCAGAGTCATATTGGCTCCAGTTCAGGGAAATTCAACACAGGAAGAGTAAGTGTTCACACAAAAAGGCTGTATGTAGGACTTGTTACTGGACCCTAAATTTGGATTTGGGAAGCATTCCCAGATGGCCCATAACGTTGAGTATTTTTGGTTCTTAACTGAGAAAGATTCACATTAAATCCTCTTTATTAAACATGGATTTATAGGAAATACTCTTCATTTGAACAGTGTAGCTTTGAACAGAGTAGAAATGCATGTGAGAAGGAGGTATAGGGATTTTTTTGTGTGCCATGTGTGGGTGTATTTCCCTGTGTACAGAGTTATTGTTTGTGGGAGAAGGGTGGGGAATGCTTTTTCCTCTCATGGTTGTCTATTTTGGGTGGGTGTCTATGAAAGAATTATTTCCTAAATTATCTGAGAAGTAAATTATGCTCTCCCTTCAAGATTTATCTCAATACAAATGCTGTGCCTGACAGGTTTCACTTAGGAGTTCAGACTCACCACTGCACTTTGCTCAAAGCAGAAATCTCTGGTGACACTCCCTCTGCTTAGCCTGGCTGGATTTTCCTTGAACTCTCTTGGATCTGTAACACTTGGAGGCACGTGCACACATTCTCTCCTGTTGTCAGCCCCTTCTTTCTCTGTATGGAGATCACCTCAACTGCTTAAATCTTTTGGCCTAATTTTAATTTCTTTACAAATAGCGGTGGAATTCCTTAGATTTATGTTAAAGATGCCAAGATACCTTATATCTGTAAGCTCCTCTGCAGTCAGGTTTATAGCTTTTACAGGTCTCTGTCTTAGTATGAACCACATTCCTATGAGAATTGTTTCTTTTGTAATCATACATCTTTGGTTACTGCAGGTATTTCTGGTCTTGTGCACTGAGCTGTAAACATGAGAGTAAGAATTTCTTCTTCGAGGTGAGACCAAAATGGGTGGATATCTGAACAGTTATTTAGTTCTACATTTTTCCTTTTTCATAACTGTCTTGATGTTCATCAAATTTCTAAAATTCAGAATTAGAGGTAAATTATAGAACTAATTTTTGCTGTCATGTGAAAAATGCCCACTCCAGGAATGTAAGAGTAGGTTTTGAAACTCATATTTCTGGTTATTTTCTATCTTTTAAAATAATTATTGGGGTTTGAAACAACAGGCAGCCTTTTTTTAACTACTTATCTTGCTTCATGTAATGCTGCTCTGGACCAAAGAGAGACTGAACCAAATTTTGCGCAGTGTAACTATTTTTTGTGTATTTCCCTCTCTCACTGTGTCAGAGTAACCAAGTTGTTCCTTTGTCAAGGTTTGTTGAGCAGTTGCTTAAGATCACAGTCTATGTGTTAGAATAACTGACTACAGCACAGTTTTAAAGCCTCTAATTTTAGTCTTCTATTATTCTTCTTTTCAATTCTGCATCTTGTCATCTTCAGTTATTAGAAATTCTAAATTTCAGCAGTGAAAATGTTAAACTATCTCTTCTAGTAGTTTTTCATTAATGTTTTGTGATTTAATATTTCATTGTGTGTAAAAAATCATGAGATATTATAGTGTGAAAAATACTGTATAAGTTTTATTATATTGCTTACAGCACTTAAATCCAGATGACTTTACAGCAGTGAAAATTAGAGATATTTTTCTTAGAGGTAAAATAATTAGGGGGTTAGATGAAAGTGAATATAATTTGTGTGTTTGGTCATGCAGAATATCAGACTTTTTGAACCCTGTTTTCAGTTGTTTCTTGTTAGAAAAACAGACTATTCAGAATTTCACCTTTTAACTATAAATTAGCACATTTGGTCTTATTTTCTGGAATTTCCATAGTAGACATGGTAGGCTACAGCTAGCATATTGTCTCTCGAAAGCCTTCATATCTCCTGAAAATATTAAATGTTTTAGAGAGATGGAGAAGAAAACTCAAAGTGAAGGTAATGCCCTAATTTCTCCTTACATGTGCACCTGAAATAAGTAACTTGAAAATGTCTTAAGGTTTGAATTTTTAAAGTGACAAAGCTTAGTTCTCCTGCTGATGTGATGACCCTATGACAGCATCTTTGCCTCCACATCACTGCACTGATTTTGTGTCTTCCAAAGGCAGGAAGCAGATCTTGGTGTCCTTTTATTTCCCCAGGTGCAATATCACAAGAGTTAAATCACTGACCGGAGCTTCCTGGTAATCCTTGTGCTTCCAGTTTGTAAACTGGCAACACTTTTACACAGAAAAGCTTTTTTTAAAATGTTATTTATTTGTTAATTTATTTGCTTCCTCCTTTCCTTCCCTACTTACTTATTATAAGAAGCTGTTTTTGTTGTAGATCCCTACTCTAGTGTATGAACAGGCTCCTGGTCTCTCCCAGCACCACCTGTGGCCATTAGAGGAAGGAGCTCCTGTGGAAAATAACTGCCAGAACCTGCAAGAGGATCCTTTTCTGGAGCATCTTCAAGAGGATCTTTCTCTCCACTCACTTCAGTCCAGAAGCCAGCTGACCCAGCCAGATGCACAAAGTTGTGCTCTGTGAAGGCTCTGTTCATATTTTATGGTAGTTGATCTCAAAACTGTTGTTCAGTGAACTTTCCTCAGAAAAGATACTGACCCAAATGTCATTCAAAACTTAACATGGAGATACTTTATGAATGTCTGTGTTTAACAGAGCCCAGGCAGAATTTCTCCCTTTGTGTTTGTGTGAAACAGGAATCTGAATTCAGTCACGTCTATACTTTGGGCTTGTAGAAATTAGCACAAGGAATAATCCCATGTTATGGAGTAATTTTTGATGTTCCCTGTAATTAAAATAGTTCTGCATTGCATTCAGGCAAAAACTACGCTTTGGCAATGTGATGAAACATTAGAGAATTCTCCTCAAATTAGTTACAGAAATTGAATGACAGGACAAATTAAGAGGAGGCAGGAGGGGGTGAAATATTTTATTTTTAAAATACTCCATAAAGACAAACATGCAGTAAATTAGCAAGTGTGCCTTCTCAGTTATTCATGGAAACATGTTTGGAAAAAAAACATGGGGTTGGTTTGTTTATTATTTGGCAGAATTTTCCAGTGTTTTGTCAGCTTCCCACAGGCTGCTGTGCATGGAGCTCCTTGGGAGGATATCCAGAAGGGTTTGAGGAAGCCTTCAGAAATGATGGACCAGCCATGGAGGAGAATGACAGAGCAAAGAGCTCAAAGCTGAGCAGCCCTTCTGCAAACCTCTCCACACCAGAGGCATCACTTCGAGCAGCCACATGTATGGAGGGAGAAAATGACAGAGATCCATGGTTCTCTCTTCATACTGTTCTGGATACTTCAAAAGCTGCACTAAAAAGTATAAGCCAAACTTCCTCTGCATTTACAGCAGGTGGTATTAATTTATGTCATTTAGATTAATAGCAGTTGTTGTTTAACAATAGCTGCTGATAAACTAGCATTGGTTTAATATGCAAAAAATTGCATCTAAACTTTGGAGTGGGGGAGAAGCAGGGAAAGCAGCCAAGTGCTCCACCCAGAAATAGATGTGTGTGTGTGTGTCTGTATATATGTATATTAATTCCTCTGTCCAAGCACAGAAATGTTAACTTCAGTATGTTTATTGGGAGTGGTAAAAAACAGCCACTTTCAAATTCACTGAGACAAGGAACACCAGATTGGATCTGAATTTTTTTTTCTTTAAATGTTGCTTCCAACCACAATGTAAGTGTTAGAAAGGAGGGAGAAGCTTTTCTTTTTTGGAAATATATTGGGTTTTATTGCAATAAATGCTTCTGGCTCAAAGACATCCCCAGTTAAACCTGGTAATCTGTGAATGGAAGGGCATGTGCTGGCAGAAGAGAGCAGAGCTGTGAAAAGGATCTGTCCTTAGGACCTGTCTATCTTTTTGTTCATAATAAAAGCAAGGGGGAAAAAAAAGAAGCAGTGTTATCAGTACACTTCTGCAAGTGAATTAGCTAGCACAGATTTGATAAAGCTTATAAACCCTCTAGAGCAATCGTGACAGTTTGCTGGCTTGGGCTTTGTCTGCTGCCAGTTACTCCTTGCTAGTGGCACTCTTTATTTATGCTTCAGTACCACGTTATCCTCTGGGCTTCAAACAGAAGGGACCTGTCTGTAAGTGTTTTGGTTGTGGTGTTAAAAAATAAGAGTGCAGCAAAACACATGCAACAGTGCCCAAGCTCCGTTTCAGCCAGTTTCCCTTCTCGTGGCGTCGCTTCCCCGTGACTGCTCCGTGCTCGCAGCGTGGCTGAGGTGGTGTATGTCTGCCTTCCACTAGAGAGTGTCACAGAGTTATTTCAATGAATGAAAAAAGCCAAATGGATGCATTATCTGCTTTGTTGTAGGTAAAATGCAAAAGTGGTGTGACCTCAGGAGCAGGAGATAGCTGTGCCTGCCTATATGTTTTCCATTTTCTAACCAGTGCCTTTTATTCTTCAATCTGCAGCTAAAAATGTACACAGTGCAGGAGGGAGCCACATTTTCATGCACACCAGGTTTTTTTTTCTGTCCATTTGACAACGTGTTCACCTTAATGTTATTGTAAATATACCATCTGACACTTTTTGCTCTCTTTTGTACTCAAATTAAATTTATACTTCAAAGTGGTAGCATAATTCTGGGGTTCATTATCGCATGCATATTCCTAGCACAAAGCATTGGCAAGCAGAGTTTAGATTTTGGATCAGTCTCTGTAAAATTCTACACATGGGAATCTTGGAAAAAAGTTGCAGTCCATTAGCAAATTCTCATGTCTGGACTGAAGATGTATATGCATAAGTAGAGAAATTGAAAAATGGTGTTAAGTAGTCAGAAAGTCTCCAAAGGGAGATCTGGACAAGAAACTACAGTAATAGCAGTAGATGGCTGTTATTATAAAAAGAAAAACTCAAAATTGAGGACAATAGTAACACTCGAAATGCATGAAGTAATTTCTTCAGCCTCTGAAATTTCACATAGAAATGCAAACACTTAAAGTATTGTTTTTCAGGTGAGTCATATCATTGAATAACACCTATACTTTTTTCCTAAATGATTAGCCATAAAGATACTTAATTTCAAATAATAAATTAAAAATCTGAGCACCGTGCTGACCACTGCAGTGCTTAAACTGGGGTTTAATCATCAAGGTCAGCTTAGGTACCTGAATTGCATCAAGCTCTGCAATTTATTTGTTTCTGACATAGAGGACTGATCCCTCCTTTCTTCCAGGTTTGTGGTGCATGGTCCACACTTGTGTTTGATGTACAGTTTTCCTTCTGCTTTAGGGAAAGGGACACCTCAGGTGATACCAGCTGGGACTGTCCTTTGATGCCATCCTGTCCTCACCTCTGGGGACATAGGGACACCTCAGCAGGCACACCTTTATTCCCAGATGGCTTCCAGGTTATAGAAAGAATTGTAAAGGCTCTGGAAAAGTCAAAGGCAGAAGAAGCAGGGCCACTCAGGCTCAAAAGCTTCACTTCCTTAACCTAGAGGGGAGCACTGGGCCCGAGCACCCCTCACTGGTACCGTGGGTAACAGCACAAAGGGGTCTCAAGGACCCAAGTGCAGAGCAATAAAAAGGAATTGCTCTTGAAAGACAAAGCAAGGAGTACAGTGTGAGCAATTATGTCAGGTCTTACTACAGTGAGGTGAGCAGCAGGCCAGCCTTGTAATGTCAGCAAGAACCTTTAAGGACCTGAGAGTTAAAGATCCTGAGATACATCTTGGTAAGGATTGTACTTATATGTGACAGTTTTGGTCTGTTCTTAAAAACTTC
Organism: Pseudopodoces humilis; assembly: GCF_049639895.1. Lineage (NCBI taxonomy): Eukaryota > Metazoa > Chordata > Aves > Passeriformes > Paridae > Pseudopodoces > Pseudopodoces humilis. The sequence goes on along the minus strand of NC_142213.1, from coordinate 15,339,041 downwards.
CAGTTTGGTTTAGCTATTTAAATACCTGCAATTATCTCACCTCTGTTTTTCTCTGTATTTCCATCCTTCCCTAATGGAAAGGTGAAATACAAGTAATATTATAAAATCTATTTGATTTTGCTAAAAGGATCTTGAGCTGCTACTGCATTGGAAACTGGAGTGTGTATATTGATTTGAGGGAGTCATGTTTTGAAGCAAAGGAAGGATTTTCCCATCATTGCCCGATATTCATTGCTAAATGTAGGGAAATTCACAGCTGTGGATAACTAAAACACCACCTGAAAGAATCTACTCACCCCCAACAAGCAGGTTTTAAGTACAGAGGGGTGGATAATAATAAATAACAAAAAGAATCTCCATGTTGCTGACCTGAGCAGACACTGCTTTTCCAGTGGCAGCAGGAGATGCAACTCCTTACTCCAGCATTTGTCCAAGACATCCCCACTTTCCAGGGTCCCTACTAGTGAAGATTAAGATAATTGCCAATGTATATTTTTTGTCTAAAAGAAAGGGAGAAAGTCTATGGGTGAGCTTTGAAAAGAAAATCTTGATGAAATTTTTTTATTCTGCTTTCTAGAACACTTTGAGGCATCAGTACAACCATAATAGTTACAGGAGGAGGGAGAAGGTTTCTGTGGCTTAGCAAGAAGGTGTGAGTAACTATCTCTGTCTCAGTTTACCCTTTCAAGTTAGAATTGAAACCATATTTTTTTGATATACATAAAATGTTTAATTAATGTATGAGGGCTGTGTGACCCTTTGTAGGGAATATATGAAAGCAGATGTATTTATTAATAACCAGGTGGCTGTTTTTCACTTTGTCTTCTCATAAACAGTACCTTAAAGAAAAAAAGAAAAAAGAAGTGAGTAGATATTTTTAGGAGCTTTTTGATAAGAATTGATACCTCATTACTGAGCTGCTGTAACTTTGAAGGATAGCTTATACAGCCATACTATGTGCACTTTATTGCATGAGGGATTTCTGGCAGTCAACAGAAGTTCCTTCTTGAGGACCTGGAGAGAGTGTGATCTAACTCTTTCAAGTTAATCATGAACCACAGAGCAAGCACTGAGTAAACTGATAGCATAAATTGAAAGGTCACAGCCTGTATTGAGAGAGGCTGTGGTATTTTCCTCTTAAAAGAGACATGACAATTCATTTTGATCTCTGTCACAGAGGACTGAGGGGGAGATTGAGCTCAGCAAAAGGGCCTGGAGCCTCACCTCATGCCCCTTGGGCTCAGGCTGTGTCACAGCTCTGTGCTCATCCCTTTTCTTGGGTTGAATTCTTGAATCCTTGGTGGTTTGACTTCGGTGGACACCACAGTGGGTTTATGGGGCACTCTGTGAGGACAAATGTTACAGAAAGATCTTTATTCTCCTTTAGATTTCTCACTGGATCACAGGAGACTTTTGGCTTTGTGCTCAGTGAAATGTATACATGTGTGTATTTGTCATGTCCAGAACTGATGGGGTAGTGGAAAACAGAGCACAGAAATATTAATATGCAAAACATGTTAGAATTTGATCTACTAGCAGAATGTGTAAGTTAGCAAGAGGGTGATGGTATTCCAAAAATAATAGAATTTGTGTTTCAATATGAGAAAACTGTAAATGTTTAAAGCCAGGATGTGTTTACCTGTTTTTTTTTCCCATTTTCCATGAAATATCTCTTCATGCCAGGCATTGAATATCCTCCAGCCATTAGAGTTACTAGTTTAAACAGGAACAGATATGTAGGAGCATATTCATGCTGTACACTCCAGGGCAGGTGAACACTAAATTTACCTCCAAGTGCTTTAAATGTCAAATAAGATTAACCATCTGCTAACCCATCTAACTATTCACTAGAAGTTCTGTTGCCTGACATAACAGACAAGGTAACCCGTTTGCTGCCTGGGAGTTGTCCAGCAGATGGTCAGCAAAAACAAACCAGTGTTGGGTGATGGGACCATTTTACATGCAATAATAATGTTTTCCTGGATGAACAGCAAACATTGCCCAAAGAATCCCACAGAAGAATCACTACGTGGTTTACACAAGTTAATGGGCAGGCACTAATGTACCCACACCTGTATTTAGATGGAGAAAACAGTGATAGGTGTGTTTAAAGACGCCAAATGTTTCTAGCTTTTTTTCAGAAATAAAGGTAAGAGCAAACTGTGCTAACTGAAAGTTTGCTCCACAATTAAAAAAGAAGCAGGAAGAAGGGAGGGATATTCCTATTTCCACATATAAAAATACTACCTTGAGTGTAGCACAGTTCTACTTGGTTCAGAGGAAGCCCGATTCCCTGGTTCCTCAGCTTCAGGAGCTGAGTTGTAGTTGTAGTTCCAGCAGTATCCAACAAGAGCAGGAAATGAACATGGCAAAAGGATGCAAATGACTGTAGAAGAATACACTGGATTTTGGAGAAGGGACACCCTTTATAAATAAGCTTTGAAAACTTGACAGAGAAGTCAAATTAATTAGATTTTTCTGAGACAAAACAAAGAATATGTTTATTCAGAATTGTCTGAGAGCCCTGGGAGAAATTTGAATTGGAAGCCATATTAAAAAAATATCTGGGAATATCTGCAAAAGACATTTGCATATACAGAAATGGTATTGTTGCCATTGGCCTTAGAAGGGTCTCATCACACACGACCTTGGGATCTAGTTAACATCCTGGAAAAATAGCTGTTATTACTGCCTACTTAAAATATGAGCAGGTGCCAGCAGTATTTTCTTAACACGATCTTTTATCTCAACCCTTGACAATAAGTATATTTTGGAGAAGTATAAATGCTTGAATTCAGAAAGAAAAAAATATCCAAATATTGACCAGGACAATTGGATATTTTAAAAGTTGCAGGAAGGGGAACCACATCAAAAGGTGGAGCTGCACAAAGGGCAGGGCTGGAGGTGGTTTAGGGCAGGGGAAGGTGAGGAGCCCCAGGCTGGGTGGGTCGTGCCCGAGGGCTCTGTGCCATGAGGGTCCAGGGGTGCACTGTGCTATTCAGCCAAATATTCCAACCCAGGGACAGATTTCCCACCCTGCATCCAAACAAAATGAAGTCAGCTTTGACTCTGCAAAATGTCGATGAATTCTTCAGAGTAAATCAGCCCTGTCAGCCTGATGTGGAACTGTCACCTACTTGTGACATAATATAATATGAAATGATATTGAACAACATGCGTTTGGCACTAAATTGTTAGCAGGTTTTAGCTTTGACAGCAGCAAGTTTATTGCTTTAATCCCAAGGTCTTTTAACCCTCTTTGACATAAATTGAGGTTGGCTTTTGTGAGAAAACTCCACTTCAGTCTCTCTTCCTTTACCTAAAACTGCTTTTAACAATTTATGCTCATACATCAGACACTCATTTTGAGTGACAAAAAGAAAAAAGATCTATTAGAATAGAAGGAAAAAAGGGTCAATTTAGGTTAAGCAGTGTATGTCTCTTTTGGTAGGCATGTCACAGCTTTCTTCAGGTGAATGTGAATTTTAAGTTGTAATAATGTATTGCTGTAGCAAAATAAAACAAATCTGTGACAAGAAGAGAGAATAAGTATTGTATGAGGAAGGCTGATAACCTGCAACAAGATTATTCTCCCTTTTTTTAATGCAATTTAATTTATTGTTAAGATGGGTCCATTTTGAAACTTTTCTTAGAAGATCAAAAGATTTTTTTTTATGCAAACGCTGTAGAGACAGAGTAGTTTGGTGAGGGTCACGCGCAGGAATACAGATGTATGGAACAGATATTATGTACACACAGTTTTGCTGAATAGCATAGCTGGCTGATAGCACATAATTTAATATTTCTCTTTTTTGAGACACCTTGTTTAGTTTGATAAGTAAGTACACATTGTCATCAGTGCTCTGATAATCCCGTCACGGAAATGCATCATATATGAACTCTAACATCAATAACACAGGACAGTTTTATCACCCTTGTTTTTCTACTCTCAATTACTGTATGTTGCTTGTAGTGTTGCTTTGAAATAATTTCTTTATTGCATTTAAAGCTCAGCTGAATCTGCCCTTGAACTGTTTAATAATAGAGAATGAACACATTCTCAGCATATTTGCAAATTATTTTTTTTATGTTTTCTTTGCTCCCTCCTAAAGTATATTATTGATCTACCATCATTTTTACAGAACAGAAAAGGAAAATATTAGACAAAATAAAACTTGTGTTTCTCTCCAATGCTGTTTTGAAGTTTGTATAAATTGCACTTTTTGTCTCTTCTAAAAATCACATTTTGCTGTTTCTCTCATTTCATAATTATTTTTATTATTTATTCTATTTTACTAATATTATCTATAACACCTTCATAGCAATTTTGCTCCTGGCTAATATTTGAGCAAATACACAAACAAATTGGTCTATAAGCATAAGAAATTATCTGATCTGTGATCTACAGATTTGTATCTTGTCTCTTTTGCACCCTTTTCCATGGCAATAACCTAATTTTCTTCTTGGCTTTTGGTGTCCTCTCCACTCCAAAACCTTCATCTTCCTCTCTCCTCCCTATCTTCCAACCCTTCCACCATAAAATCCTCAGGTTCCTAGAGCTGACTGCTATGCACTGCTCCTATTTTCACTTATGTTCCTCACAGGCTGAAAGCAAAATTTAAAAAATAAACTTTGCTGCATTTTTATGTTGGGAACTTCAACCCCCACATCAGGAAAATATGAAAATAAGGAAATATTTCTAGACCTTCCATGAGAGTGTTATTTTGCTTCCTACTTATGCTATATAGAAGTTATAATCTTTCTCTAAATCTTTCTCTATCGCACCTGTTCCTTAGGGATAAGTTGATTGTTGTGTTATATCCCAAATATATCTTTCTATACATTAAAAGCCAAAGTAGTATTAATTTAGAAGGTTATCTCCATTTTCCCAACCTTGACATTTGACTTGATTTTCTTCATCCTCCTCCTTATGTGTCCTTTGCTTTGACAGCAGTCTATGCCAATCTGCTGATGCAAATTCTGACTTCTCCAAAAACCAAGGCCAGTAATTTTGTAATCAGGGTTTGGCCCTGCAGAACAGAACAAAATGCCTCCACCAGGTGTTTCCCATTGATAGGTCCTGCTCCACCACAGTGCTCAGATCCTTTAAGCATTTGGTACTGGCAGCCCTTGCAGTTTCCCTCCTCCCGTTACAGCTGGAAGTATAAATTCCACAACATTTCCAAATCCTGACAGAATGAAACTTGGGGAATTGGGAAAATGGGGTTAGTGTATGAATTGTGATCTTGTCCATGCAATAAAAAGCACTATCAGCGGGCATTCAGCAGCTGAACTACCCTCATGCTGTTTGTATTTTTATGGACACTGTTATAACAATAGTAAAGTATGATTTAACTTTAAAAGGGATGCTGTAGCATTGCTCAAGTCCAGAGCTGCCATAATCTTTTGTGGTAAATCTTTTGGATTTTATCTAGCTTTTAAAAAGGAAGATAACATGAAGAATTAGTAATAGAATACACAGAGGCTGCCTTCACAATGACTTGCCAATCCATCCTGTTTATCTGGGTTTGCATATATGCAAACTTTTCTGGGTGTGGTATTTTTGCTGTTTGTGTTCTCCTACACTGCATCCAACAAGCATCCCTGATAGAAACCAGAGATCACCTTGGAACCTAATTCCTACAAATACCAAGCGTATACAATCCTGAGGTTTCTTCTGCTTATGCATTTCAGTGGCAAAATTTCATTCTAACTATTAGGATTATTATTACAGGTACATTTGCTTTTGAAAACGGATTCAAAATAATTAAGGTTACTCTTGTTTTAAACATTAAATGTATTCAAAATCAATATCTTATTTTGATTCTAGATGCTCTTGTGGTGCAGAGCAGGAGATGAAGGCTGTTTGGGCTATTGTCATTAACTGTATGAGGCCGTGGCTGACTTGCTTAGGTTTTCTCAATCTTTTTGCTTATCTGTAATTTCCTGCCTCTTACTTGGTTTATTTCATTAATGTTTGTAAACAAATTTTGGATACTTACATGGAAAGTGCTGAATAAGTATTGCTGTTTTTTGTTGGGTCTGAAAGTGGACATTTGCTGCCACTGTCATAGAGGTAACACATTTAATGATTTTCTGGTTTTATAAATAAATAATCCATGCTGATGGATATTTGGGGATAGCTGTGCAATTAAATAATTTAACTCAGCACAAAGAGGGTGTTGTGGTTAAAATGTTTAATAGGAACCTTAGAAGGTTTACTATGCAGCACGGGACAATGAAATTGCAAGTATAAAACATACCCCTACTCCCCATTTCTCAGCTTTCCTGTCTTAGAAAAAAGCTCTGAGCAAGAGCAAAAGATTCTTCATTCCTTCAAGGCATTCCCTGAGGGCTTGCCTGCCCTAAATAATTATACAGCCTTAAAACAGTTGTCAGGCACTGCAGTCAGGACTGCTCCCTCTCCCGATTTTACCGGGAATCCTGCGATAGCTGCTGCCTGGCCTGTGGAGTCGTGACCCTGGGAGAGGCTCTGAGCCCTCCTTGTTAAATGGGTGGAAGTTTGAGGCTCCTTGCTAGCAAAGGTTTGAAGATGTAGAATGAAAGGGATATGGTAGCAGGGGGAGATGCCTGTGTCTGTCTGGACACAGCGCTAGGTAGGGAATGTCACAAGAACCCCTTTTCACCTGGCTGCAGATTTCCATTGCTGGTCTGGCTTCAGGAGCAGCTGTCCCTCAGTGCTCCCCACCCTGTGGTTCCTTCTGTGCAGAGAGGATGGGGGAGCTGGCCCTGGGACCCAGCTGCTCCAGCCCTGCCCTGCTCTTGAAGGAGCTGCTGTTCCTGTACTCAGTGAGGTCTGCACTATTGCCTCAGGTTATACAGGAACTGTTTAAATCTGTGGTAACCAATACAAGTAACCATAACTCCATTTACCTTTATTCCCTGGCTGTAACTAGGACTGGCTAATTGGGAGACATAACTGATAAAGGCTGTCAGGACTGGGTGCTGAATTATTCTAACTAAAGTGTGTTTGTGGTTTAGCTTTCCAGGTTAGAAAATCTCCAAAAGGGGAAAAAATTCCCAGCAAAACATTGCTCTTGCCTTTTGGTAATGCTTTGGTCATTGCTAGGTTTTGATTCCTTGTCTTCCAACTCCTCCACCTGAGGAAGCAATGACTGCCTTGCTCAGGAAGAAAAAACCAAAAAGGCCAATAAAACAAAGAACTGAATTGCTCTGCTGTTTTCTCTTACTGGGCATCCTTTTGCTTCTGTATGTCTGAGGTTAAGGACTGAGAATTCTGTCTGAAATTTAGAGTTAAAACTATCCTTCTCTTTGTATTTCCTTGTCTTCCTTACCTGCTTGTCTGAGTAGGAAAATAACTCCTCTTGATAAGAAGGTTATGGAGTGCTGCTCTGAAATTTAGTTTTAGGGAATAATTTACCTGATGTTCATCCTGGAGTTTTATTCCATATGTTATTTAGGTGGAAACTACGGCTTGTTTTCCTAGGCAAGTTCAAGAAGGTAGACAGCAAAATTTTTTTAAATTAATAAATGACATTTCTAATGAGAGGCTCTTGGGTGGGGAGAGGGAAGGTGAGGTGAGGGGCAGTGATTGTTGCTTTTATTCTTAATCCAGGAATCTATCTCTTTAAAAAAAACTTCAGATTGAAACAGTAATTGTTCCAGTTAGTTAATTCCAAGCTAAAAATAAAAACAAAATTCCTATAATGTCTCTGTTTCCCCTTTCTTTGGTTGTACTGCCATTGATAGACCAGACTCCAAATGGACAACATCATTATAGCTTGGGGCTCTCCCCCTCAATGTGGGAATTTATTTAGTGCATGGGTGATTTGGATGCATCTCATTTTTTCTTTTGTTAATATAATAAAAAGAACAAAGTGCACTTAGGAATGCCCTGTGTTTCATCTAGAGGAACACAGTCATTAGCACAATGTCACAATCAGCAAACAGTATCAGAGCTGAAAACCAACAAAAAGGCAGCATGAAAAAAGCTGACAGGAGAGGAGGAGACAGAAGTATTAAAAAGTATTGTAGATAAAGAACTGTTGACTGCTACTCTTGTAAATATTTCAAAATATAGATCCGATGTTTTATGGGTTACTAAAACTACTGTAAATACACCAGCTGAATCCCAAATACATCATTCTCTATCCCCAGCAAAGACAAAACAATGCAGCTATAATATCCCCTTCGTCATCCCTTGCAGACTTGGGTTTAGCTGCAGAGCAAAATCAATGGAGCTAACAGAATATTCAAACAGGAAAGAAAAAGAAACCTGAGCCTGTCCTACTGTCCAATTTTCTATGGAGTATAGAGAGCAGTAGAGCTACTAGTTCTCAAACTTCTCTTTATTTGTTCCTGGTTCACCTCTAAAAGCTGATCAAGTTTTCCGGAGTGTCTTGGACACTATCTTCCTGTCTTATTCTACTTGAAAACTCAGAAGAAATTATTCCTAAGATCTGTACTAAATTTCTTTTAAAAAAGTCTTTTCATATTCATCCATAGATGATGGGCTCTTAAAGACTGATGGATCCCACCCCTAAGCGTGTCCAGTGACTTGTTTGTGGAGAGGTGCAGAGATAAAAGGAAAGTTAGGTGTCCCTTCTCTGGAAAAGAAGGACACTGTTGCTGGAATTTTATAGCCAGGACTAAGATTGTGCTATAAGTTTGTGTCCCTGTATAATAAATTATTATTAGTAGTAGTAGTAGTAGTATTGTTATTATTATTCTATA
>NC_142213.1:15232826-15325326 GCF_049639895.1 Pseudopodoces humilis | reverse complement strand
TTTGTAGCTGGAAAGCTTTATGAAAAATAAATTAATAATGCATACTAAATTATGTCTGCAAGAGACATTTATGTATATATTGCTAGCTTCAAGACTGATTAGATTTACATTTCTTTAAAAATGATTTTTTTCTGGTACATCCATAATGCCTTTAGAATGCATTGCATGATAGAAAAATGCAATCTTGATTTCAATTGAATACCTGGAAGGAGTGTTTTTCCCCCCTATTAATATGTACATGTGTTCCCCTAGAGTTTGAGTTATTTTTCCTAAAAGAGACTCTTCTCTTGAATTACCCCAGCCCAAATGTACGCCTTAGGTTGTAAAAAGCAGTGAAGTAGATGTCCTATTATCATAACTTGAAAGAGGTCCATTTAATAATAGCCTGTATTAAACAAGAGTCTGCTAACTATACAGTAAAGACTGTTTTTCACCAGAGAACATAAACCATATGTTTTAAATGCAGCTAAAAATGGATGCAGTGTGCTATTTCCTTTCACCTCAGCCTGCAGTGTATTACTTAGATTTGCAAGGCATAGCCACCACTAGTACTTAACACTGCTGAAAGAGCCACCCTTCAAGGCTTTTTTAACCACAAAGAAAAGAGAAATATAGTAGCATCGATTGTTAAATCCTGGTGCTTGTTACTCACTGCCCGCACACAGAACATCATGCCTTTGTAGCAGTGAGGAGAGTTGGTATTTATCAGGGTTCAGAGCTAGTTCAGCCACACACTTGACAAATTATTTGTGGAATTGTTGTATTCACAGTCACTTAAATAAGAATCTGTCAACACAAGGCTGTGCTTTGTTGCAGCAGGTCTCACAGTTTTTCCTGCGCACTCAAAGAATGATGGATTGGAGGTAATGCAAATTCACTACCATTTTATATGCTGGTGCCTTCTTCATAGACAGGAAACATAGCTCAGTATCATCTTGTAAAATGCCTTAACTGTAAAGGCCTAGTTCAGTGTTGAAAGTGCTTTTTAAAAATAGTATGTTGGAACAAGGAAATGTAATTCAAATATTTTCCTCACGTCTCATTTTACAGACTGTTTGTTGGAGCAGGTGTGCGTTCAGATTTTCCCAGGCTAAGTAGGACATATGCTTATCTGTGCTTGGTAATTAAAACAAATTAATAAATACAATTATTTGATTTTATGGCAACTTAAAAGTTAATACTGCTTAAAGGAGTGTTAAATTTAAAGAGCTCACACAGAAGGAAAAATATGCCCATTTAGGTAGCTCAGCTTACTTTGCTGATAGTAATTTTTTTAGTAAATTCATCTGTCCAACAAAAAATGCCTATCTGAAAGCTCTGTAACCTGTTCCAAAAGGTGTAGCTACTAGGTAAAACCCACAATCTTCTGAAACAGCGTTTTCAATATGAAGTAGAAAACCTTACCTGTGCTGGCATCTATTTTTTAGGTTGAGGTCCAAAGCTGGAATGTTTGGAACTCCTGTCCAAAACCCACAGGAGCCCACCTGGGAGCTGGGACATCACTGGGGAGGGATGTAGGGAGCTGGAGGCAGCCCTTGAAGACATCAGAATGAATAAGGAGAAGTGATAGCAAGCACTGGATGAGACTTTTCTGGAAAGTTCTCATCACAGTGAAATAAATGGAGTTATGGGCTGCTTAAGTTATATCTGTGCCTTTTTCTTTGTGGTTGTTCAAGAAAATTGATCTAGAGTAGGAAAAAGCTTGTCTGTGGGGGAGAGGACTTTCTCACAGGCTCATTTCAAGCGTAAGGAATGAACTTGCCAGAAGTTAACACAAATCTCGCCTTGTACTGCCTCAAATTCAGAGTGTGTTTCTTTGATACAGGATAATAATGAGGGAATTCTACAATGTGTATATAAAAATATTTTCCTAAAAATCGACCACAAATTCTGGAGACTGAACATATGACAAATACAATTCACTTGGCTCTGTGCCCTAATAGGAGACCCAGATCAGTGCACTGTTGAAACCTTTGTAGATTATAACAGGTCCTAGGGAATATATTTCCATACACTTCAGGGAGGCCAGATTTTAACCCCAGATACTCTGAGCCTTAAAATCGGAGCAGATTCCATAAATTTCAGTGCATGTTCGAGATGTAAGCATTCAGCTGAGCTGCACATCAAGGCTGAAGAAAGCTTCCCTGGCACCCTGGCTGCTTTCTGGGTAGTCTGCTTTGACTTGCTCACTTTTATTCTGTTATAAGGCCTCTGCTTCTCAAGAACCATTAAAAAATTTTGATTTGAATTTTATGCCTGTGAATGGTGTGAACAGGTATCTCTGCAGGGCAGACCCCTGATCCCCTCCAGTGACCAAGGCGTCCCACTGGAGCGCAGAGCAGGGCTTGCTGCTCCTGCAGTATCTCTGCAGGGGTTATCAGCATTCACAGATGTATTTGGAAGCATTTAGATGGCTTCATTTTATTAAGAAATGCTTGTAAAACAGCACTGTATAGCAATTAATCTGCTCTTGTTAGCCTGGCAGAGATGTACAGGTGCCTGTTTCCCTCCAGCCCTGGCCTGTGGTACCTGCTGGCTCAGGGCACTGTGACCACAGAGACCTCCACACTGGCTGGGGAGCTTGGCTGGGACGTCCTCATCTAGTGGGCTCTCTGCAGCCTTGGGGAAGGCATCTGCAGCCTCCCAGAGTACCCAGACTTTACAGTATTTCTCCCAACAGCCTTTCAAAGCACTTGGAAGCTTGATGCAATTTCAAAGAGTACAGATTGACTTACAGTATGGGATATAGTATTTTTACTTGCGCCTAAAAACGCTGCTGTGCGGCCAAAAATTCAATCGCCAAGAAATCACACATGGTTCACAACACAGCTCTTTGATAACATTAAAAGTATATGTAATATTTTGAAATCACTGGCCAATTATTTCTAATAGTTTCATGATAATTTATGTAGAGAATCTCTCTGTTGGATGTGTTCCTACTTTGGTCTAAATGTATTTTTGAACACTCTGTCAAACATCCCCATTTGGCACCTATTCTGTTTCACTGAATTTCTTTAGTATGTCCAGATCTCTTGCCAATGTATTTGCAGAACATATTTTGACAGATTTGTCACCAAATTTGTTACTTCTTGTGTTTGGAATGTGTACCAAATTGCAGAGATTAATGTGTGTGTGTTTCCTTTTGGTATAGACTCAACTGGATACTACCTTTGTCTTCTGTGGTGATGAATATAATAAAGTGAGTGATTTTTTTTTTATTAATTTCACAAGTTATTAAGATTTAAAACTGTGGATCTGTCATAGATGTATTGGTTTGTTTTTATGTTTACACCTAGAAGCATTCTGAGCAGAATACCCTTAAACTTTAAAGATCTGCGATAGTACATTTCTTATTTGAGCTTTTTAATAGAAATTTTATGTATGTGAAAGCAGTAGCTTCTCCCTCACTTTGCACACACATACACATGTGTGTATATATATATATATATATATGTATAATTTTATTTCAATATGCTTGGATTAACTGAACTATTGAATTTCAATCTGTTGTGCTCTTTCATGAAATAGTCTTCCTATTGAGTTTGTTGGAGCTGAATGAAAATGGTGTATTTAAGGCTGATCATAATCTTTGCCATCATGTTTTTCTTAATATGGTTTTTCTAGATTAAAAGCAATGACAAGATAATGCCTGTTGAAATATAAAGGTCTTTTCTTTGTGGCTCTGCTGCTGGAAGGGGGGTGGCTGAGCTGGCCCCTGGGACATCACATCCAGCACAGAATATTCTGAGCTGGAAGAGACCCACAAGGATCAGCAAGTCCAACTCTTAAGTGAATGGCCCATACAGGGATATTCTGAACCCACACCCTGGGTGTTCTCAGCACTCTGCCCTAACCAGCTGAGCTGCTCTGGGGGCTGTCACAGTCCCTGCAGCCCTGCTCTGACTCCTTTTCCACAGCCTGGCACAGCTGAGGGTCCTTTACCATCTCTGGGTGTGGGCAGACCAGGAGAGCACCATGGATCAGAATGGATGAGCTGCATATCCATGCTGGTTTTTTTTCTGTTGCCCAGAGAAGTAGGCTGGAAAGATTTAATGAATTAAGTCACCTTTTAAATGTATGTGGAGGACTTACATTAGAATTCAGTTTCAATAAGGCCATAGTTTCTCATTATTTTTACCCTGTTGTGGATCATTTTGTTGTTGGAATTCTTTTGGTCACCCTTAAAGATAATTTCACTGATGGAGCACTGGGTGGGTCTGGGTGACAGCACTTTCTGAAATGGCAGGGTCCCCCAGGAACACTGGAAAACCTCTGCCTGCCCCTAAGGGCTGCTTTTTTGGGCCACTTCCTCAGTTCTTTAAAAGATGCTGTTCAGCTGGCACAGAGCTCTTTGATTTTTTGCCGCTGGCAGATTGGTTGTTTACTGTGCTGAGTAACACATATCAAATAGTAGATGAATCCTGAAACGGCTGGGTTTGCTGCTGATAGCACCTCTTCCTTCTATCTTTTGAAATGTGAGATTTGATTTTGAGATGTCAGGGGTCTTTCTGAGTTGAGGCATATCACCATTTACAAAGACTTGATCAAAATTTGTAAGTAGCAACAAAAGCAATATTGATTACTGGAATTATGTTGTATAAAAATGCAATTGTGGATCTAAAATATCTCTGGAATAAAATCCAGATTATTTTTCAGTGGAGACTGTCATATTACACCCTTAGAATCTGTGCCTTAATTTCATTTACCTCTGTAGATCTCTGTATTTCTCTTTTCTAATTCTTTAGTTCTATAAATAGAAGTTAAATTTGAACCAGAAATTAATTCTTTAAAATGAGATTTTATCTAATGTCTTACAAAGAATGTGATATGTAATAAGAATGGAAAACATTCCCAAAACAGTTTAGGTTTTAATTCTGATCCTCTGGTCCTATACAATAATGTCTGATTTTTTGAGCAATTTCTTCTGCCTATCTGGACAAGTTGAGACACAGACTACAATTAGGGCAGAGACACAGTCAGGGCATCAGAGGCTCTTCATCAAAAAGAAATTGTATTAAGTTAAGATGACAAAAGTAGGATACCTACTCTGTGTCTGTAGTAGTTATAGCAACTATACTGCATTTTTGGGTAAATTCTTTGTCAAGTGTGAAGCCCAGCATCAGCAAGGGCAGCGATCCTGTGCCAGCTGCTAGCATTCTCCAGAGAAATAGGAGCAATAGGCCATAGAAATAGACTGATCATAACATACTTTTCTTGCCATTAGAGAAGAGTGTAACATAATAGCTGCTCTGCTAGGTTCAGAATACCAAAAAAATTCCTACAAAATAGTGGAGGCCAGGGCAAGATGTGGAATAAGTTAAAATTATAAAGAACAGACTGACCTGCCATTGATTCAATTTTCTTTTTGGTTGGAAATTTTTAATCACAGGATATATATTTTGCTTGTCAGGTTTACTATTGACTTTCCTTGTTTCACTGAAATTCTGAAGTTTTGCTACTTGTTGAACTTTTTTGATGCAGTGATAACACAATATAAATCAAACACCCTAATCCACACAGAGTAAATCACCAGCTCTTCTGCATAATTTTATTTGAGTGTTAGTAGAAGTCTAACTCTTCCAGACAACTTCTAACAGATTGCTAAATACGCAAAAAATTTGCTTATTATTATCAGAAAAACTCAGAAGTATGTATGCAGTGAAATATATTTATGGCCATATGAAAAATGAAGTGACCTGTTGGAGACAGCCTGTAGCTCCTGAGGACCAACAAAATGCTTAGGAAAGTTCCACGAAACACATGACATTATTGTGTATATATAAGAAGTAATAATGTCATCTGGTTTTTTTCTGTTTCCTGTTGATTGACTTTTATAGCTTGCAAGCATTATGCTGGATTGTAAATTGCAATAAATTTAATCAAGAATTATTTTATTCAGCCTACTAATGAGGAATAATAGCGTATGTATCAATTAGACATGTCAATTTGTGTGAAGAAATAGATTTACAAAGGGATAGTAGGTAAAAAAAAATATCATTGGTATCAATTCACTTCATTATTTTTAATTTGCTGTGAATATTGAGTGCTTCCAACATAAAATCATTCCTCAATTAAAATAAAACAGCTGTACTCCTATCAGCTTTTCCTTGCTTGTTGTTGCTTACAGATTAGCAGTTGTCATTGGCTTCAGTCTCATGTAATTTCATTAATTTGCAACTATAAATGGATTTTAAAAAAAAGAAAATAATAACAAAAAATCTTTGGCTTGTCGATGTACTAAGTATTGTATATAAATTATTTTTTTTTCAGATTGCACTGAAAGGGCAGAACTACTGCAGCAGCAACATTTGGGGTATATCAGACAAACCCCATCCTCTCTGTTCTCCAGCATCAGCAAAGCAATTTGTGAGCACTTTGTTCATTTGGCACTTTTTTATTGCTCTAGAGTCCCTTTCTTGTCTCCCAGGTGACCTGTGGTGAACCAGATCCCCCAGATGTGCTCCAGTGCAAACGGGAATCCTGGAGTGCACTGGATTTGCAGCAGGATGAAGGAGCCTCTCACCTTCCTCTGTGAGCAAGTCACTGCTCTTATTTAGAGTCCCAGGGTATCACCAAGCATGTTTATGTCTTCAAGTGACACTTGTGACTCTGTGGTTGTCCTTATTTCTCTTCAAACAGATCAAAAGGCTGACAGCAAGAGCACACAGAGAGAAGCACAAGAGTTCTAAAAGCTACTTTTACAAGCCCAGATGTGAAAGCGTGGTGCATAATCTCTCCTGTTAACTTCTGTTTCTCTAATAGTAAGTTTTCAATGGCCTTACAAGGTTTTTAATTGGTCTACCTTAACTTGTTTCACCTAAGTCTTATTTTAATGGAAAGTTTAAAAATATAAGTGTGTTTATGTGGTATATAAGATATAAGAAACATACAAAAAATCAATAATTGTGTCTTTTATATTTTAATAGAAAATAATATTCTCTCAAATGACTGTGGCTTCAAGAGTTGAAGGTTAGCTGTACTTCTGATCATTTTTTTCCTGCAGCTGCTGTTGCAGATTTCAATACCTTTAGCTCCTTCAGACTAAAGGCATTTTATCATGGTGTATTTCTATTATTTTTCTGTTACCAGTGAGAGCTTTTTGATAGAATCCCTAAAAGAGGACTCATATTTGTAGGGAGACTGAACACATGGAATTTGAATCCTAGTTAACAGTGAGTTCTCTATTACAGGAAGTAAAAGCTTATGAATATGTTCCTTGGCTCTGAAAGTGGGAGCTGACACTAGCTTGTATCTGAGAATTTTAACTAATGATTATGACAATACTTATCTGCTAATTTGTTTCTCCATATCTGGAATCAGTATGCTAAATATATGTGAAATTTTTGGAGCTCATGCTAAAATTTCAACTAGCCAAATACTTATCTACATTTCACTATTATTGAAATAATGATAGTAATAATAATAATAATAATAAATAATAGTAAACACAGCAACTGCTTCTTTTTGAGTTCACTCAACTAAAGTAGGAGATCATGGCATAGGCTGAACACATCTTCATTATTTTGATAAATCTAGAGTTGTCATTTAACACCAGAGGTTTGTTAGATAAAAAATCCAGTGTGAGCTTTTTTAATGCCATGTTTTTTGTAGATATCTACATATTCCAAAACTGACTGAGAAGTGCTGATTACTGTACACACTCCTAACATATAAATATGTGTAATCTATAACAGTATCTACAGCAGGACTTGAGCTAATTCATTTATCTCAGTTAATATATCTGTTAAACTATCATGCTAGGTTTGATGACAAACTTCTTAGGTGATGTTGAAGAATTTTCTCAATTGTACAAACATAAGAAAGCTTTCAGATTGTGAGAGAAAATGGCAAACAGGAAATTGGTATTACAGGCTTGATTGCTGAATTTGTGAAAATGTAAATAATTATGAGTTGGGATACCGTTATTTACAAATAAGCAGTATATTTATCAGTTAGTTATCAACTGTCAATCATTTTTGTATTTCCTGTTCATATGCTTGAATCTGTTAATATATTGAATTGTCTGTGTTTTGTGTCTCTTTAGTGTTGGAATTATATTGAGCAATATGGTTGCCTGTTTAACAAATGTGATCATTGTTTCTATAAATATATGGAAAGCAGGATATTTTTTTAATCAATAAATTTATTTCTGTTTGAAGAACAAACCTCAGAAAACTCTCAGTGTACTGAGAGCTCAAGTTAAAGGATGGCTCTTATGGAATGAGAAGAAGCTGCAGCATCATTCAAACATTTCTTGTGCTGCTGAGACTGCCTGAGAGCTCCAGTCAGTGCAGTCTGCAGGGATATTCCTGAAGATCCAGCTGCTGTAGCTCTGACTCTTTTCCAGTCTCTTTTTACAAAGATTCATCTCTGCTGTCCATCCTGGTAGTCTCTGGTGCAGACTGGCCTCTGTCCATGATGCCAGACTCTTGCTGGGCCTCTTGGCACAGGTCAGAATGAAAAACTCAAATTTTATATCTCAGTGGAGAACCATCACCAACCATAAATGCACATATTATTCCTGCTGGAGAGCTGATGCTTCTGTTACTTGACTGTTGTAGCAGCTAAACCTTAAACTTACAAAATTTTAACATTCCTGATATGAAAATTGGCTTAATGAGATAAGGACTCAAATAATAAAATGAGGAACAAATTATTATATTTCTTTTTTTATGTCCTTGAAACACATTCATCATGCAGCAGACCATTCTTCAAATCACAAGCAGTTTTTAAAACCAAGGTGGAAATTAATTTTATCAGCCATGTGTCTTAGAAAGTACCCTCCCTGCTTGGACATTATTTGTCTGCGTGAAGCTGTGACTGAGTTTACAGGCTTAGCAAGGCCATCAGTGATTTGCTTTATACAGCTCTTCAGTATTGCCCTACACACAAATAATCCTTTAGTATAATAAAATACATGTCTTTCCTTCTTTACTAGAAGTTATAGAGAAGTCTTCTGATCATCCAGCTATGAAAAGCACCATGACTGGTTCTGCCCAGAAGCTGCATGAATACATGTGGAGCAGAAAAGTTGCTCTTTATAGCCAGCTGTAAAATTCTTTCAAGCCCTGTGAATGTTCAAGCCTGAGAAGGCTTTTCTCACCAAGATATAGAATAGCTTCAACGTATCAGCCTTCAGCAGTGTGTATAAGTCAAGATTTCACTCCAAACCTTTCACTCCACTTTATTGGTGAAACTCAAAGTCAGCCAGCCCATTTCAAGAAGAAAAATGGTATTTGGTTCCACTAAGCATCCACAGAACACACTCCAGATTTGACAAACGTTGTAATTAGTTGCTTTTGTGTGTTTAGTACACAGTGCAAATGCTGTAAAATGTTTTTCACATGATGCAACATTGCCAGCAGATAATCACTGGAGCAGTAAACCAAAAGAATTTGTGTATATCCTACAAGCTGCAAGAGGATAAGAAAATGTAAACAAAAACTAACAGCTGAATTTTTCAGATGATACCATTCCTTTTCTTTTGTTAAATGGATTTGTTTTTAAATGTTACTTTTTGTCAGTTTCTCTAGAAATTGATTAGAAAACCCTAAACCAATGTTGTGAAAATGCTTTTGTTTCTGTTCTAGTTTTGATTGTGTGAATCTTTTTAGAACATTTTCAGTTTAATTATGCAGCACTAAAAATTGCAATTAAACTGAATTTGCAATTGAAACTGCTCATTTTAGTTAACTGTCAAATTTACTATGGTGTTGTGAAATAAGAGGCCTTTATTATTATGAGGCGTTTTGAAAAAAATTACCTTTTAAACAGGAGAAAAATGTCATGTCCCTCAGTCCTATGTGAATGAGCCAATGGTTTAAAGAGCTACCTGAGCAGTGAAGCTGCTAACTCTCTAAGCACAATGGAGTTTCTTCCAGGTGATGTCCTAAAATATTGGTAAACTGCAAGTATGGACAGTATTGAATAAAGTCTTCTTTTTGTGTATTTAGTATCTTTTGTGAAATGCATTTTTCAAAGGTAGGTGGAAGGCTAAAGTTGCTTTAAAGTAGTCTAGTGATAATCTACTTGTCTTAGGGATATCTGACATGCCCTGTTTTGTGGGATGCTATGATGCAATTTGATGGATATTGTGTATTATATGAGACTGTACAAATCTTAATATCTCTGTTCCTCTGTTTTAGCATGTGATGTACAGCTCTGTGTACATAGAGCAGCTCAGATGAGTGTCTGAGACTACCCTTTTCCTCTAAGCCCTAGGCATTTTTATCACTGTGCCAATAAAAGGAAGGGGATTTATGGGGTACTGTTTTTTAATTCATTCAATTCTCTGTTCATTGTGAGGTTAATGTTGTTGATCTATTTTTCTCTTGAAACAAATAAAAACAATATGTGCTGACACTGACTTTGACTTTTGACATGGGAGATAGAGGTCAACATTTAATTCTATATTTATAGACTGCATGAACAATATTATCTGTATTAAAAACTGTTCACTCAGTCCTTGTCATTTTACAACTTAGTTCAGTAGCTTATATCACATTGAACATTTTCTCCAACTCTGATCAAGGTGCCATCATTCACAGCAGTTCACTGAAGGGGTTGTCAGCCTTTCCATTAAAAACACTTTTTTTCAGGGGTTCATAATTTGACTAGGTAAAATAATTACACCAAGACTGACCTGGGGCTTTATTTTAAGCAAAATATCCATAAAAATATACCCTACTCCCAGAACCCAAAACCCAACAAAGAACCCAAATAAAGAAAATAAAGACTTGTATGGCACGTATGCCATGGCCATTTTTATTTAAGAAAATGATGTGATTTATCAAACAGGTATAACACTGCTTAAATCTTTAACCATTTCTTTATATCTGAAATATTCTTGGCTGTGTATAAGAGGTGCTTGTCTATCAACTTTTAGGTGCCTCATGCCCAAACTCCTGAGAAATTGGGTACCAATGACACAGTTAATGGTGTGATGATTGTAATGAGTGTGCCAGGTCCAGCTGTACCTGTATAAGCCCCCTCACAGAGGAACTTTCATTTCTGAAGGGTGTTGTCCTTCTCAGATGAAAAGAATAATTTTTTCCTTTCCAGGAAAGGTGAAGAAAGGACAATCTCATTTAATTTTAGTGGATACAGAAGAACTACAGTTATGCATGAGCGTTCCTTGGGATATGGAAAAGGACTTTCAGATCCCTTCAGGTAAAGTGATTTCACTGAGACAAATCAGACTTTCTGTGCTGTTCTGACATTCCTGGGTGTAAGGCCTTTGCTGATTTTTAGGAGATAAGGGCACATATAAATGTTCTTCTGTTGCTTGCAGGATGAAGGCCTGTGCTGCACCTTTATATCCGGGAAAGAAATTGAGCTATCAGTGCAATTATTATTTATCTGCATTTGTTTTCAGAGATTATCTAGTCTTCTTTGAGTCAATGGCAAGAAATATGAGATTAAAGTTGTCTTTCTGTGCAAACAATCAGTAATATTTTCCACTGGTCGCTTTTTTCATCTAAATATGTATTTCCTTGGTAGTAACAAGAACAAACAAAATGGAATAACCCATACAGTTTAATCTATGTCTTTTTAAAATATCTTAGCATGTACCATATTTATGTAAAAAAATTCTAAAATAGCTATTACAATCTGTAAGTTTTTGAAATATGGGAAGTTTTATATTAATATGCATATACATTTGTCCATATTAACTGCCAAGATATTTTAAGTAAGGTTTATAGAAATTATTATGCATTTTTAAAGTGTTCTGTAATTCATGTATCATTCTTGGAAAGCAGAGAATCTGCTACATTTTGTATGTGACTATCTTAATAAGGGCTGTGAAACCGAAACATTGATGGATCATGTTACATACCAGGCATATCTGAAAAGTTTTTCATTAAAATGAACTCGTAAAGACTCTTAGTGCTTGCTTCTCAGCAGATGGCAAGAGGTGTTTATTTGCCTTATGGAATTCTTTCTGTTTATATACAGAGAAACAGAGAGGACAGCTCTGAAGGATCCAGTTAATACTTGTAGGACTACTTAAAATATATATGGTTACTATTAGGACTAAAAGTTCAGTCATACGCTCCTTTTTTAATTAGTTCTACCTTTACATTAGAACTGTTCCAAATATTGGACTTTCTTGGAAAAAAATAGAAATATATCTTTCTGCTGTAGAACCCAGTGTGATAAAGATTTTAATATAAGGGCTTTTTTAAAGTCAAATCTTTTCCATTCTGTCTCTTTCCTTCCTTCTGTCTGCCTGATTTGCTGTTAAATAGCTCCTGCTCTATTTCTGGCACTTCTGAACTTTATTTCTCTTTCCTTGTCCTTTTTCTTTCCATCTGTTTGCTGGTTTCATTGTCTCTTAGCTGCCGGTCCCCATTATTATATCCTTCAATCTGCAAATCCTCTCCCATATGTGCTCTTGTCCTTCCCTAGGCCTCCTGCCTTTTGATTTTTTCCAGATCTCATTTCCTTTTCACCTGATCTGGCTTTATTCAACTCTGCTCTTGTCTATCTTTCGGCCTGTCTCAGGCCTTCCTTTTCCTTCTGTCCAGTTGTGAATCCATAAACTAAACAAGACTTTGGCAGAAGAAGTCAACAAATGTGGTGTTCAGACCAGAACTTGACAGCTGGAAAAGGAAAAGGGGGATGCAAAAGCCAAACTTTTGATTAGGCTGGTGTGAATACTTTTTAATGAACAAAACATTCATTGAATGTAACCTCTTCTGCTTTCAAAGTTTCCTGCAACAGATTGAGACATTCTGTATTTTATGTAGTTAATATTATTTATGAATTTTATTTGAACATATTCCTGATATGTTTGCAACAGTTTATGCTAGGAACCATGCTTTGTACTGTCTTGGGCATTTGCAGGGATATAAAATGTTATTATTTGAATTTCTGGCTTGGGTGAATTACAGAATTAGGAATTGTGCAGATTGGAGACTTCATCAGTATAAAATTAAAAATTCATAATTATAGTTAGTGAATTGAAATTTAATTTAAGGTGTGATTTGAAGTTAGAATTTGTTTTTTCTAGAAAGATTTAAAGAACTGCCAAATATTATTACATCAAGTGACATTTTAAGTCGGAATGGACCAAATGTCAGTTATTTTTGCCAAATTCCTCTAAAATCCCTGAACAAGTAATCTTACTAATTTGCAGACTGCCTGCTCTCTCTAAGTTTGGTACCTTGCATCTGTGCTAACCAAAAATAAAGCTTTAAGTATTTGATTGGGTTGAGTTTGGGGTTTTCTATGCTGTGCTGCTTTACCGAGGGCTCCATCACGTTTGCAGGAGTGTCAGCACATTTACATGGGTTAGGGCCCATTAGGGGTACATACACCTGCAATTAGCAAACGTATTAAGGCTGGGTTCCCCCAACCTGACAGCATCAAAAATACACAGAGACAGGCTAAATTTTGGATGAAAGACTAAAAGGCTAATCTGAAAATTGCATACTCTGTCCACAGCCCCCTGGTTAAATGGTGTCCCCTTCACCTGAAACCACTTCAAAATGCCTGATCTTGCTTTAAATAAGTAAACTTAAAACCCTAGCATTGTTTCTATGATAATCGTGTTTTAGTTACAGCTCCCAATTAAAAAATTAATTCCCCAGTCTGAAGGCGTCAGACTGGATTACATTCTTTGTTAAAGGAAAAAAGAAAGAATCTTCTGTCTGGTGACCTTTATTTTGGCTGAAGGCTAATAGACATTGAGCTCTAGAGAGAAAATTCTCCCAGGAAATGTGCATACTGATATAACTTTATTTACATTATTGTTTTCTAATTCAAATAAGAGTGCTGCTTTTGGGGCTATGTACTTGATTACCCTGCGTGGCTTTGTAGCTGAAGCTCTTGCAGTCCCTGCCAGCAGCTGTGGCCTCAGTGGGTGTTGGGGCACTTGGGGCACCTTTGCTGCTGCTTCCCCAGCACACTCTGCCTTAGCTGTGCCTGGAGAAAGCTGGGCCTGTCCTGGATGGACACTCCCAGGTGGATGTCTGTGTGCTGTTCTGCACCACAGGTTTCTTCTCCTGGGTTATGTTGCCTGGGTGGCAGCCAGTCCCTTGTGCTGCTGTGTGAGTGCAAAGGGCACAGGACAGCCTCAGACCTCCTGGAAGGCACCGATGTGATGGCAGGGGAAGAACCTCTTTGCAGAGCTGTGACAGAGAATGAGGAGAGTCACAGAAGATTGTTAGAAACTGCTGGTCAGAGGGAGGCAAAGGAAGAGATCTGCCTGGAAGGACAAAGGATGACGGGTCTTGTCTGAAGGTCCCTCCTGTGGTTTGTGTTTGGGTGTAGCCATTTAAGAGCTCACAGCCCTGCTCTGGGCCCATTTTAACACCAGAGTTTCACCTACCTGCATCATAGAGTAGTTTGAGTGGAATAACAGGTAGGTCATAGCTGCACAGGGAAGTGGTCCTCCACATTAGGATTGATTCCTACCCTTGAGACAGAGGCTCTCCTCCATTATAAAACTGCCACAGGAATTCCCTCCTGGAGTACTTGAGCAGTCTACACTGTGCCTTGCTGGCTCATGAGCTCCTCTTGCCCATTTACAGGTGTCTCACTTATCAATGCCACATCCTGGCACAGCTAGTCAATGTTTTTCACTAGATTGTGGTGGGGTTTTTGGGCTTTTTAAAATTACACTTACAGCTCTGGAGTAGAGAAGCCCTGGCTGGGAAAGTTGATTTTCCTCTGCTCTGAAGCAAAACCAAGCAAACTGCTCTCTTTGATGTTTTTCTGTCTTGCAGGCTATCTCAGTGGCCTTACTCTTGAAGAGGAGAGCACAAGGAGTCTTCTCTTCTGTACCTAGAATAAAAAGTGAGCACATTCCTTCTGACTGGCATCACCAGTGCTTTTCTGGCTGATGATGCAGGGACATTGAGCTTGCTTTAAGGCAACTCAGTAATTTCCCTGGAACAACACACCTTCAGGAGTGGAAGATCTGCAATGAAATATACTTTGTCTAGAGAATGCTTTATTGCTCACTGCCTAACAACAGCCTCTCCTGTAGAATTTGTTGAAAGTGTGCTGTTTTACATCCATTTACTTCAGTTTTCACTCCTGTGAAAGGGAAGAGGAGAAGATAAGAAGTAATGTTAGGAGACTGGTATCTGCTACTATTTGTTATCAAGGTTCTGTATCCTAGGACATTGTTTGCCCATCTTAACTGGTAATGTTCCTCAAAAACTCAAAAAAACTACCACATCAGTAATGAATCTTTGCTGATGGACATCAGATGTTTTTCTGGGGTCTAAAAGAGTCTAAAAGAAATCAAATTATTCAATCCTTAGAAGAGTTAACAGGTGTTCATATCAGAGAGGGAATGAAATATTGCTTCAGGTAGGGAAATAGTGCTGTAGTGCACCAGTAAATCAGAATGCTCTTGTTCTGAGCTGACTGAACTTTCTTTCAGTAGTTCAGCATATCTTTGTTTATAAATCTAAATGCTATTGTGTTGTATTGTACTTTGCAGTGTAATAAATTGTAACATTCAGCATTAACTGGTCAGGCTTCAGTGATAACAAAAGTTCAGCAGCCTGGTGGCACTCTGATCAATATTGCTTTCTATTTATAGTATTGTTACAAATTGAAGTTTTATTTAAATTAGACAATGCTGAGAAGCTTACAGTGGATCAATAAACTAAAATACAGTAACGGATTTTAATTCATGGCTGATATGCTGCTAGTCTTTTGTCACATGCATCCTTAATGTACCCTAAACAAAATCACATTTACATATCCTGTTGTCTGGCAAAGCTGCAAGACTGTTTTAAAGAAGGAAGATTGCGCTGTGCAGTGAGCAGGAAAGATGTTGGATAGGAGGGGAAAAGGCCAGATAGCTTCTGTTTGGTTGGGGATTTTCTGTGTGCTTGTTTTGCCATTTTTCCACCCAGTGAATCAGTTTAACCTGAGCTATAGATGGTGCTCGTGCTTGGATTCTGCTCTGCTATTCACACCAACATTTCTCCAGTGACAGCAGAACTGTTTTTCTGTTACTTCATCTCTAATTATGAGATTAGATTGCAGTTAATATGATATGTCTTGTTCTTAGGGGCCACCAGCTTTTGGTGTTTGATTGGGAATATGACAACCCAAAGACTACTGAACAATATTTTTAGTACTTTTGCTTGAATTAAAATATGAGGTTTTCTTGCAATTATTAGAATTTGATTTCTGTCAGCTCTATCTAATCATTAGGTGATAGTTCATATGTGAGCCACCAACAATATCTGAGCAATCAGCCCTGGGTGTGTGCATCGGCTGAAGACAAAGGAATTGATGTGTTCCTGCTGACACAAGAGGAATGGTCAAGAATCTTAATTATATATTAATCATCATGGTCAGCTGGCACAACCAACAAAGTCCCTCTAACAAAATCCAAAATAAACTTGGAATAATGGTGTCATAAAAATCACTATAGAGATTTTACAATGCCACTGATGTATCTGAAGAGTTTTGAGATGGGTGACTAATAGGGAGATTTGCCATTATACACTGTTAAATTTTAAACTGAGTCTAAATATCCTTAAAAGAATTCCCATTTTGTTCTTCCAATAGCAAGCATAGGTGCTTTAGAGCTGAGGACATAGCTCAGTCTGACCTCCTAAATGTTGCAGATAAAAGAAAGAGATGAAAAAATGCCTTATATACTATATGTCTAATAAGATTTGTAAGTGTATTCCTTTATCAAAAAAGATCCAGCCTTTTTTTTCCAATAGTAACTCTAGCTGGCACAGCCTAGGCTGTGTCCCTCTCCCAATGTGTCCTGACCCTTCACAAGTCCTGCTGCTTCACACACAGACCTGGTTCTGTGCACTTGTTATGGGCACAGTAACAATCACTGCCCTTCCATGTCTCTGCTCCAAACTCCACTTTGGATCTCACTGCTGCTTTTCTTCCTTCCCACCAGATGTTTCAGGCAAGTCCAGAAGCAGGCCAAAGATTTAAAATACCTGCCCTTGAAAAGGTTGTGGCAGAAAGGCTTACAAAGAAAACGGAGAGATTAGTGGGAAATTAGAAAATAAAAGTTCTGGATTAACTAAATAAAAGATGTCTTCTCTGCCTGAGATTAACTGTTTTATCTGTCACGTCTGGAGATAGACAAAGCACGGATGTTTGTGGCAGATGTATGGGGGAGAATGTGAATCTTCCTTCTGATGTCTGGATGTGGGAGGCACAGCAGGAGTGAGTGTCACAGGGATGTGGAGAGTTAAGGGGGTGAGAAGAGGGGATCCTTGAGGCACTAAAGAGGTATTTCGTTTTCCCTCATCATCCCTCTGGGAAGTGTGCACAATAACAAATTGGGATAGGAGATATCATATAGGAGATATCAGGTGGGCCTGAAAGGCACTGAAAATCCTCTCAGTTGTGGAAGGGTCTGAGCTCACGGGAAAGTAACAGCACAGCCAAATATTTTGTATTTCTCCCAGTCTGATGATTCTTTTGTCCTCTGAGTTATCTTGTCCTCAGGGTCAGTAATCTTTGCATACTGATACTTGTGCCTTCTGAAGTTTTGCTTTCCTTCTGGCCTTGTGTTTCCCTACAAGTCTCTAAGCCTTTTTAAAAATATTTTTATTTTTCTCCCTTCTCTGCTGCCACCAGGTTATTCCCCCTTCTTCCACCTACTGCTGTGGCTGCTGCCTCCTCAGTGTGTGAAGTACCATTCACATCAAATAAAGAAGGAAGTAGAGCAGGCTTTTAACTTCAGCTGTGGGCACAGCTGGGGGGAGCTGCTTTCTAGCAGCAGGAAACATTGTCTTCTTGTTCTGTAAGAATTTCTGAGGCTGGTTTTCCCAGATCAAAATGTAAAAGAGACTCCATCCAGAGATTATACTTATATGTGTGTGGTTATATAGATTAATATACACACATACACAAAAATTATGTATTTTCTTTAATCTTGACCTTCTCTCCTCAGAGGAAGACTTTCCTCCTCCACCTCAGCAGTGATGGGAATCTCCCTGAGAGACCTAAACCTATGGAGTGTAAAAACTGGAGGGAGATTATCTTGTGCCTTTTTCTGGTTTTTGTCATCGTTCTCCTTTTTGGTTGGATGACAGCACTGTGATCTAGAGAGAGAGTGAGACAAGCAAACTGGCTGTACTCTGCCCCATTTGGCAGGGAATACTAAGATCCTCTGAAATTAAAGTCCATAGTTTTAATAGCATTTTTGAGACCTCATCTTGCATATTAGAACTTAGCCAGGTATTAGGTAATTTAGATAATAAATTCTCTTCAAAGTGACCCATCATCTTAGTATTTATTTTTTTCTAGAGGATGTAAGGCATAAAAGCAAGCTTTGTAGTTTTATATCTGTCAGCATGTCACATAAATATCTCAGTAACTACTGATCTTATCACCATAAAACTTCCATTTATACAGTTAGACATGTCATGTTGGTCAGTTGCACAAAAAGTTAAGTACATGCAATATTAAACTCCAACCCATGCCAGCTCCATTAGCCCACATCTTGAAGTTCTCTCTGAACACTATTAGAGAAGTGGGGGAGGAGCAGGAGCAGCATACAGACAAGGATGGACTCATGTTGAAAGTTACTGAAATGATGAAAGAGTTTGCAGAGGGATGTTTGGAGTCTTCGCATTTCCCCGAAAATCAAAAGATCTGTTTTCTGTTTGATGAATGACTTTAATAGTTTTAATGACCTCATATAATTTATTTGATTATATTGTTCACTTTTAATAGAAAATCAGCCTAGCAGTGTTTCAAGTTGCATCACATTTGCATGTCAGAATTGGACTCTGATCTAAACTTGCAAATCTTAAAACTTATATTACATTTTACCATTTTTATTTTAAGAGTTAAATTCAAAAAATGCTGGAATTACTTATTTTTTTAGGATTCAGACTGGCTCATAACACACTTGGCAGGAATGTGTCTTTAAAAAAGCATTGTAAGCAATTATTTTTTTCTAGACTAAAATTTATTGGGAGTAATAGTTTAGATTCAATTTATTCATTTGATTTATGTTTTGAAAATTGCCATGAATACTTCAATTAATACTGTTGACTAGTCTTAAGTTCTGCTTCATTTTGAGTTTTATACCCCTTGGAAACGTGTTTGTAGAAATATCTTACATAGTAAGATTGTATGTGAGTCAAGGCATTGTCAGGTTAGGTGAAGTTAAAGGATAGTTTTGCAAAAACATGCATACTTAGTTGTCTGCCTAAGTTTATCAAATTAGTTAATTTTATGTATGGAGTTAATGAGAAAAAAATAATTGAAAATATGTAATTTGGTTCTTTGTGAGGCCTGGAAACTAAATTGGCTCTTCTCATGCACACATACTTCTAGAGATACTTGCAGCAAATTGCAGGTAAAGTAAGCATTAGGTGCCAGATACATATACCTGCCTAGGCCAAATTATTCAGCTTCTGGAAAGTATTAAGAAAGTCCCTAACTTTGCATCTTTGTGCTTGTTTTCACATTTGTGTGGATTCGGCAGGGTAGCACATTATTTACTCTAAGAAATACAGAGAACATCTCTCATACTTATCTTTACAGAAATCCATGAGGCTGCATTTTTTTGGCAGCACTGATAGCAGAAAATCTTTCTGTTGTTAATGATACAAAATCGACTTTGCTATGGTATTCCCTACAGAAAACAGTGCATTAAAAATAATGGTGGTTAAATTTGTATGTGCTCAAGAGTGTTACAATGTGAAGGGTGAGTTGAGTGTTCTGAAACAGTGAGGCATTTGCAATGCTGAAAACATGCATGCTGTGTAAAAGCACGTGGCTTCCCTAATTTCAGTTAAACCACTTAAATATTGTCTCCAATTTTTCATTTATAAAGCTGTGTTTAATTTAAGACTGGGTTGAGTGTGCTTGTCACTGAGTCCACTATTGGCAAGAGTGGTCATTATAAAAATATTAAAACTAACCTTGATTTGCCAGGATCCCAAATGAAGAGGAATCAAGGAAAAATTTGAGTAGTGGCCTTTTTCCCTTCTCCTGAAGGAGACATTATCAACTCATTAGCTACAAGCCTGCACAGAGGCCCCAACTGTGACTCTTAAAGCAAGAAATACATTTCTTGTGGTTAAGATTGACTTTCAGCATGCCAGCTGTCCCTCTTTTGGAAGGATTGGCCTTATTTTTCAAGTAGAACATGTGCCATCTTGATTACCCAAACTCTTAATTCAATGCTGCTTTATGCTTTGTCTCCTCAAAATATCCCTTATATCCAGCTTTGATTGGTGGGTAGATGTACCAGTACTGATCAGCTTAATTACCAGTGTGAGGCAGCGCAATGCAGACATGAGGTAGCAGCACACCTTTCCCAGCATTCTGAGGTAATTAACCAAAAAATATTTCCCTGCCACCTGTCTAGCCTTGGAGAAAATCCAGTTTTCTTTCCAAGCTATGGGAAGGGGGGATCAGAGCAGAGTTTGGGTAGAAAGATGGTTATCCATGTGGTTTTTGTTCTTCCCAGAGTCATCTGCAATGGTTGAGGATGGAGGGTGAGGCTGCTACCCCCTGTCTTTCCCAGCTCTCAGTATTGTATCTGTAGAAAAAATATATGAAGAATTAAGGTGAACCATGTAGGAAACCATGAGCTGAAATCTTCCAGGGTTCATGAAGACTAGAATGCTGAATATACTTTTGGATGCATCAAGAACAAGCATCAACAAAATTTGGATTTACTGCAGCCAGGTTAAAATTCTTTTTTTTTCTTTTTTTTTTTTTTTTTTTCCCCTCAATTGTTCAAGGCTTAAAATCAATTCAATAGCAATAGAAAGGCTAAATTTTTTGTGTGTCCAGTGCTTAAAGGAAATATGCTGTAATTCTTACCATGCCTGTGTGAAAACTTATATAGTCCAGTTACATTCATTATCTACAGCAAATTAAATATAAAAATCTCTCACTCGTCACTGCTTACATTGATATAGCATTCCAAACCAAAAGAAACAGTATAAAGCATCATAAAAATATAATGTGGATAAAAAAATGGTGCTTTTGATTTTATTTTGAAATATTTTTGTTTCTTATACTGAAAAGGCATATCAAAAATTAAAAAGTGATGATAGCAATTCTGGAATAACTTCTGAGTTCTGATGGATTGTAAAGCATGCAAGCTAATGGATGTAGTCATCCATCCATGAAGAAGACTTCTATGGTTAAAGCATCCCAGCTGATCTAAAATATTTTTCTAAGACACTGACATACCTTATGGTTTCAAGTGGTCTTTAACTGCTTTTGATTCAATGAGGATTGTACAAAACAAATAACTTTGCCATTATACTAAAGCCTATTCCCATGTCATGTTTCCAGAAAACAACTCATGTTTGAGACAAGTTCAGTTATCTGTAGTTAGACTTTTATTTTTTTTTTAATGCTGGAATAGTAATTCTGCCATGGCTCAGGAATAGCTAATGGAATTTCATTCAAGCCTCGTTTAAAAAACAAAACCCCATACTTTTTGGCAGGATACAAGTGGGAAGAGATTTAGTCCACAAGATATATTTTATCCTGGCATGTAGGAGAACAGTTGGTGGAAAATGGTTTCCCCTGTAGTCAGTTAGAAACTTTAACTATCTGCCAGTGATTGCTGTGAATGTGCTGCATGACATGTCATGAGAATTCACATAAATAAAAAGGGAAAAGCATCCAGTTCAGGACTGCATCTATGGGAGGGTTGGAAAGAAATATATGATGAGAGGGAGAGAAGAGTTTTATAATCAAAACTTCTAGGAGTAGACCTCTGGAGCCCTGGCTGGGATACTGAGACCTTCTGCAGTAGTTGTTTTTGGATTACATTTATTACTCTGTCTGCCCTGAAATGAGGATAATGAGGAAGGTTAAAAGGCAAGTTTATTGTTAGTGTTTATAGGCTCATTGTTCAGAATTGCATTAGTTGTAAATGGGACACTATGATACAAACGGAACTTACAACATCTGAAATTTAAAACTGCTGAAAAAAATTTAAAAGAATCCATAGAGTACGAAAATTTCTAAGGAATGTAAGTGTTCATGTTAAGCAGAATTTAAGTGTCTACAGTTTAGCACTTTACTGACTTTATCTGGTCAGATGTGACTCTTATCCATGTTTCTTTAATCTTTTTAGCCAGTTGAAATTTCTGATGAATTTTGGAAGTTCAAGCAAATTTGATAAAAACATCTCACTCCCACCCATGCTATTTAATTCCTACTTGATAAACTTGCTCTGCAGTTCCTGTGGCTTTAATGAGGTCAGAAATAGTGCCAGAATTACTAAGCTATATGTTGAGACCCCAGGCATTTGACTAGAAAGTGGAATTTTGGAAGCAGTATCTCCCAGTTATTCAGTTTTAGCACAAATCCACATAATGAAACAGCATTAAAGCTTTTAAAGTTTGCAGTCATGATCACTTGCAGAGGTGGTGGTAGCTGGCCCAGGGTGTGCTGTTGTTACAGCCAGGGGAGGTTTTGAGGTCTCTTGGCTGCCATTAATGAAAAGGTGTGAAGTTTTTATGTAGCTTCATCTTACCTTTTCAGGCACCCCAAGCCTTCAGCTTGGTGAGATGGGGGAGTGAAAGGCATCTGAGTTCTCCTGTGCCATGCAGAGAGCCTGGATGAACAACCAATGGATCTGTGAGAGCCAGCAGGCCGCTCTGGAGATTCTGGGGATTTGTTTCCCGGGTAGCTACACTGAAGGGAGAAAAATCCCGATCAGGCAGGAGCTTGAACTTGTGTAAAAGGCAAAAGGCTCCTGCAGTGTTGATGTTTTGTGAAGAGATGCACTGGGGAGCTGTGGGGAGCGTGGCCTCCCCCTCAAGTGGTGGCAGGCGATGGGTGTCCATGAAGCCAAGAGCCAGCCTGAGCCTCTGGGCAGTGCTGGACATCCCTGGACATCCCTGGACATCCCTGGGCAGTGCTGGACATCCCTGGGCAGTGCAGGGGATCCAGGGGCAGAGGGACAGAAGGCTCCTGGTGCTGTCTGACCTGGCAGGTCTCCAGATGTCCCGTATTTCCCACAGCAAACCTCAGCTGCTTGGCAGCATGACAGCAGCGGTGAGGGCCATCAGGCTTCTCAGTCTTTCCCTGAGGTAGGATATCTGTGTCTCTCTGATCTATTGGTTTGTGTTGTTTTTTTTGTTTTATTTCAGTAATAAGATTTGCCACTAAATCTATTGCAGATTTCTGCTCCAAAATAAGCAGCTCCTGGAGTTTTTTGGTGGTAACAGAGGAATTCACACCTTCAGGAGGAGCAGCAGGCCTTGGTTTGGGCCTTGCAGACTCACAGAAAGGCTGGAGCTGGAAAGGACTTTCAAGAGCATCCAGCTCCGGCCCCAACTTCTCCAGGCTGCCCATGTTGTGAGCATGGGGATCCCCCACAGAGCTCACACCTCAGAGGGAATTTACTGATTTGATGTTCCTCCCATCACACAAAGAAACACTTGAGTTCCTCTCATTTGAGGCCGTTGACTTCTGTGTGCCATGCCAGAAAAGTTGTTGAGAAGTAACTTTGAAAAATCCTCAGAAATAAGAATGTACTTTGTAATACTCTCAGTTCTTCAGTGATATTTGTTTAAATGCATTACTTGAATTATTATCCATTTTTAGCTAAAATAACTATTGAGATCATTAATCATTATAAAAGCATTAATTAAATAAATATCAGATTTGCTGATTTTTCATGTTCACTACTTTACAAGCATGTGGATTAGATGAAGAAAAAAAATAGTTCCGTGTTGTCTAAATCCTTTTTGTTCTTCTGCTTATTTGTTTATCTGGCCCTTGTCCTGTGCCAAACTCTGAGGTGTGTATTCCTGTGATATTGAAAAAATAAGCTCAGCAATTTTTAGTTAGCTTTTTGTCATGCCCCAAAATGACTCTTCTGGGTACATTTTCTGACCCAGATTCAAACTACAAGCACGGACTTCTGGCTTAGATAAGGAATAGTCAGTTTGAGATTTTCTTTGCCATATGAGTATTTTGTTCTGTTTCATAATTGTGCTGGAGAATTTTCATCTGGGATTCAATGTCTTTGTTTCAGTGTCTGTATTATAAAAAAACCACTTATATTTATTCAAGATCCTGATGCAAATATGTTGAAGGGAAGTTAGATTTTTTTTTTCCCTGTGGGATTTTATACTTTAATTCTTTGACTTGTTCTTGAGAGAAAGAGAGACCTTAGTGTTATATAATGAAATAATTCATGGTACAATTAATGTGATGTAGGAGAACAGCAACATGATATGCTGAATTTAAATAACTGAAACTGATCAAGAGGGACATCAGCATTAAAGGCTCAATAGGATTGACGTAACAAATACAAGATGGCCACTGCATTTAAGTTAAAATACTGTCAACTGCTGATACATTCCAGGCAAATTTGTTGATAGACTAAACATTTTGGTAGTCTTTCCATTATTTCTTTGAGCCATCAGCTTTTAATTTTTTCTTTCTAGTTAATATACTTGTGTATAATTTAAACAGAAAACTGTTCTGTTTCATCATAAAAGATTTGTCTGTTACTTTTGGTGTGTAAATCAAGTGGACAGCAAAACATTCTTGAACTTGTTTTTTGAGGCATTTGTTGACAACAACAGGAAAAGAGATCACAGAGACCGCCAATAAGTGTGGACATCAATTATTTTTTAATTGTATAGGAGTACAGTACACTAATTAAAACTAGTATATCTTGCAATGCCAAAGGCAAAATTAATTATTAATTTTTATTAATATTCAGAAGTAGCACAAGGAATACATTAAAAAAGATTTTGTGGCTGTGACTGAGATCTTGTTTTGCTTTATATTTTAGTAAAAATAGTATGTTAGCTAAATTTGAATAGTTAAATATGCATCCAAGAGATTGTAGGCACTGAACAAGAATGTTCTCTCTACACTAGTTGCCCAGTGACAAAATATAAGAAGTAGGAAAAAATCTTTAAAAATTCTGGGGCTTTGGTTTAGCTTGTTTACTGACAATTATAAATACACCTTATCTTGAAGTTTTTATTGTAGATACTATAATTATTGAGTTGTTTATTTTAGTTATGATATCTCGTATTCAGTAGAATAATCAGCTTTCTACATCTTTTAGAGTCCAGCTCAGCAAATTAGACCTGTCCTGCACTGACTTGATAAACCTGATGTGCTTCTGGACGAAGTTACCTCTCATCTGTGAGCAAGTGATTTGCTTATTTCTCCCACAGGTTAGGCTTCAGTCTGTGTATAACTCATTGGGAAACTGCCATTCTGGCTCAGGTGTCTATCAGAAAGGAAGTTCTTTGAACTAAAAGAAATGTCTTTCCCAGCTGTTATAAACAAAATATTAATAGGCTTTAATGCACCTGCCCAGCAGGGTAAGTTAAGGAATGCAAAATTTTAATTTTTGGAATTCACAAAAATTTTACAAAAAGACTTCTGCAATAAGCTGTGCTTAGCTTTATTGAAGTCAGCATGGGAAAAATACAAGAGAAAAAATGGTGACTGTTGTGTAACTTTGTAAAAGGACAGCTTGTGTCTGGTGTTAAAAGTTATGTTCAACGACAATGGGAGTGGTGTATCAGAAATCTTTTTGAAGTAGTTGCACACTGTTGTGAAATTTTTCTAGAGTAATGAGATTGATTATTCAGGATCAGACAGGCAAAGTTTTAGTTGGTTGGTTTTTGGTTTCGTTTTGTTGTTTTTTTCTTTTACTGGACCTGGAAATATTTCCCTCTCTCTGATCCTTACATAGAAGCTTATTGAGCTTTTCATCTCACTTTTTAATGTTAATTATAACAATTCCTGTAGTCATTCATGTACTCCACAGAAATATGGACATAGATGGCTGTATTTTAGTATTTCTATAACAAAAATCTAAGATAAATATCTCCCATATTCAAATGCACTTTAGTGGTGCAGAGATGCAATTCGGAATTTAGCTTTTACTTCATTCAAGCACCTTGATCTCCTATGATAGCAATACATAAAATATGGTTTTGGCTTAGAAACTGGATTGTACGAGTTTGATTGTTATAAATACCCAGAACTGTTATTTTGTTACAACAAGGCAAGGCACCAAAAAGCTTACTTTTCCAATATTCTAATTGTGTGTTCCATGTGAGTGTAGATACTGTTCTAGTTCTCCTCTAAAATCAGCTGGCTACCTCAGAAAAGTCCAATTGTGCCCTCCCCTTGAGCTGCAATTTTGTTAACTAAAGGAGTGGTGATAATGTTCAGCTTAAGTCTACTGCCAAGTCTTTATTGCCTCTGATTCCTGCTTCTTCAGTGCTGTGTCCAAGACCTGGAAAATGTTTCTGATTCCCATAGATCTCTGTGCTGGTGTACGTGCATGCATGTCACAGCCTAGTGAAGAGGAGGAAGCCACTAATTCACTTTGCTGTCTTCCCAGAGGAATCAGCATATGTGGGAAGAGTGGGCTCTTGAAGGCAAACAGCGTTCTTCATTCTACTTTGAAGTACTTGCCTTACCAGCTTGTCAGTAAAAATTGACAAAATACAACTCACTTCTAAAAAGATAAATAAAAACTTTTCAAAAAGTTACCTATCACTATTCTGGAAAAATAGCTCTAAGAGCTGCTCTTGGTAATTCTTCTGCTCCCTGTCCTGAATGTATAGCTTTCTCAAGTGAGTGCTGTAGTTGTCCAGGAAAACCAGAGAACACCTTATGGAATAACATCAAAGGGAGGCACTTGACAAAGACAAGCAATTTAGATGCTCAGTTCTGGGAATGTATTGACTGAAGATGAAAGCTCTTTAGGGAAGAGACTTTGTCTTCTATTTATATAGAATCTTGCATAATTTAACAAATGTTGGGGACACTATTAATCTCATCTAACTTTAGATGTCTACAGTGTTGCTGTCAATCTTAAGAGAAGATCAATTGCACTCTAAAAGTGTCTGTTTCTCTCCAGTGACTATAAAGGGAGCCCTCACAAGTAGCTCAGGTGCAGATGGCTTCATCTATATTTGGGCAGATGAATCCTGCTCTAAAATGCTTTCTAATGTGACAAAATAATAGTAATTGATATTTTAAAAAAAATCCTTGTGAAGGTATTTCATTCTTAGAGTGGCTCAGAAAAGAAACGGCAGCTGCTGGTTTTGGTTAGTGTTACATTCAACAGCAAAGTGCTAGGGGTTGGTAACGTATCCACAGCAGCATCAATCCATTCATAGCTTCTTGAAATCTTAGTTCAGGATATAAAGTAATTTGCTTGCTCAGTGCAAAAGAATAAAGCTGAACACCTGAGTTGTCAATACCATAATAGCAGTTCAATAGGAAATGCTGCCTCAAATTGAAAAGACAAAACAGTGTAATTAAAATCCTTATGGGAATTACAGCAAAACCTTTCCTATACTGCTGTTGCTGAATCCTCTGGATCAGCTGATACTCTTTTTGAACATCTCAGAAACTGTTCACTGGTATTTTTTGGAGTGGAAATGCTGTTTTGAAATATGAAAGAACATCATGTTCTTCTACAGCAGCACCTGTGTCTTATTAGTGGCAAGTCACTATGCTTAGAAGCTGGCCATGAAGAATCTGCAAGACAGTGAATCAGCCATCTGCTCAGCAGGAGTGTTTTAGCCAGCATAGATGGACTGATATTGCTCTTTCATACAGTGGGCATAAAATTCATGGCTGCAGCTGACCTCTATTAGAATGCAGTCCATTCAAGGTAAATATATGGCAAGCTATTCCTAAAGCTGCTTTAATTGCTATGTGGGAAAGTAATACAAGAACATCCGGAGGAGCATCCTATGGTAGATATATGGACCTGTGCTTAACTGAATTATTGTAATCTCAATACACATTGAGCAATATTCCAGGCAGTCAGTTTTGTCTTGCTCACCCATAAAGGAAATTGTAGGAGAGACATAAAAATGCATGTATAAGGAACAGGGGAAAAAGTTACTGATCTGTGAGGCTAAAGAGATTTAGTGTCAGTTGGCATGGAGTATCTGGATGCCAAAACAACCAAGTCTAGATTCTTAAAAAACCACGTGCCTCATGTACAATTTCCCTAAAAACTGTGTTGTGAAAACTGGAGTATTGAATTAAATATTTAAATTATGTGTGTCTAATAAAAATTAACTTAAAAATTATTGTGATAAGCGATATCACACAGCACTAGGTATCTATAGTATGTATGATGCCACCCATATTTTTCATACTCCTGTTTTTAATTATTTATGCCATCAATAGCTTTTCAATTGAATAAGTATTCATTTCTTCAGAATGCCTTTTATGATGGTACAAATAGAAAGTTAAAATAGACTTACTATTCCAATTCTCCCACAATCATCAAACCCTTAAACCAGCTCTAAAAATCCCCAGTTTGTTCTAAGAAATAAAGTCAGCATGTTCAGGTTTTGAGAAATTCTAATACTGAACACAGCTCTGTGTAAAGATTCACTATGTTTGTGTGGGAATGCATCAGAAATGTCCTTTCCAACTCCTACTGGATTTTTTTCATTTTAAAATGTATTTTTCATGCCATCCAAGTGGGATGATTAGAACTGATTAATGTGAAGAAAAGTATCAGTCCTGGTTAGATGGGATATTCTTCAGAAATGCTCTTTGCTCAGGGAGTACCTGGAAATAGAAAATGAAGATATTCTGGAGGATTTAAGATCCAATCTGCCTTTGGTACAGATGTAACTGTATCCAGGTTTTATCCATCCTCTCTGCCTTAAGTTGCTTTCCGATTCCTTATACCAAGTGGTGCTTGCAGTTGTTTCTATCTGCAGTATAGGGAGTATTGTTGTATTTTACCTATTTATAAAAGTTGAGTTAAAAAAAAAAAAATACAACAAAAAAACTCTGTTTCACATTCATGGACAACCTTCTCTGAACTATGTGATCCTTCCTGACTTTAAAATAAAAGTCAACTTTTTGAAACCTGTCTTGAAAATACTGTTTTGGCACATCTAGGTGTGTGTGTTCCTGCATACCTAACTGCTTGTTTTATAAAAAAAAACCCAAACTTTTTATTTTTAACTTGTTTATATTCCTGTTTAACCACAGATACAAAACCACTAAGGTAGGACAAGATGGATTATATCCATTCTTTTCACCTTCTGCACATCTGTGTACAAGCAATTACATTGAGGCAGCCCAGGAATTAGTTAAGGGCACAATCACAAAGACACGACAAAGGAAAGAACCAGCTCAGCTCTCAGGTTGTGCCTGTGTAGCTGGCATTCACATTTACACACATGAAATGAACACATTCGCTTGGGAGTCACAAAAAAAAAACCCTGAGTCAAATGGCATTTTGCAGATTTTTCTTCAGAGCAGAAATGCCACTTTAATTGAAGGCAACCAGTGAAATAAATGCTGTATTTTCAAGAGACATCACGGAGTGCAAAGGTTGTGAACAAAGCAGTAACAGCTACAATGAGCCACCAGAAGTAATAGCGAAAACTGTCTTCTATAGCATATGCACAGTTCAGGCCTTTTCTTCACACCTCAGAATGCAACAAGAATATCCATCAAACTCAATCTGTTGCTCTACCAGTGGAGATGTATTTCAAGTAGAGAGTGCAGGCAGTTACCTGGGAAGATCATCTCTTCTGTAAACAACTGAGATCTATGGGTAGCTCTGGTGTAAACCCCTTGTTTTCTCTTGAACTGCTCACCAATCAGCCAGAGCTACAAGCAGGGGGCCTCTGTGCTGGAATACTGATTTTTGATGAGCCCTTCTTTTAAAATATCTATAAATTTGGATAGCTAACTTCTACATTTATAATCAGTGTTTAATCAGTCTCACTAATTTAAATAACTAAAACTTGAGCTGTCCAGCAAAATTATATGATGTCCGAGTTTGCATTGTGGATGTACCAAGTATTTTTGTCCTTAAATTCCTCTTTTACATCTGAATCATGGTGAACAGCTCCTACCTATGTGTATGAATGGCAAGAAGCCTTGCTCAGCAATCAGTTTAACTGCAATGCATATTCCATACTGCTCATTTTACTTATAGTAACTCAAAACACATTATGTCATACATACATGAGATATCATGTAAAGGTTAAATCTGTGTTTCTTGCACCCCTGGAAGGTTGTCTGTCTTCTTTACTGGCCTGTTATTAAACATCAAAAGACAGTACTTGAGAATTTCCCACCTTGAGTTCAGATCCTATTTGACCTATGATTTTCTGGGTGTGGACAAAATGTACCAGCTGACCTTTCAGTGAAAAATTCAAGATATTGTCAGAATGGTGTCTCAAATACATTCCAATGTAAATTTAATTCTGCACATAGCAGTGATCTTGAAAAATTTCTTAATTGCTTTGACTTCTGATAGCATGCAAACATCGTCACTAGAAATGGCATATGCTATATTTTGAGTAGGAAAAAAAAATGTGTCTCCTATCTTTGCACATGTTTTTGTGCTGTTAATCGTGGGCTTTTTAAAAGCTCAGCTTGTTCTTATGTAAGACTGCTCCTTCAGGATTTGTTAGATTTGCATTTATGAGTAATTTTTAGACACTACTGACACAATTTTTTTATTGCATGGGGGGAAAGCTGAGAATGTAGAGGAATTTTACTTTTTTCAAGTTTTGCAATTAATTGAAGAATTAGTTAATTTCTAAGTGACAATTCACACTATTATCTTGTATCTTTAATTCTAAAACTGAAATTTCATGGAAACCAGTAAATTTATACTCTGTCAAACTTCACAAGCACATAAATCATTGAGACTATGTTCTCTCATTCTCATCTTAATCAAGAGTAAATTCCCCTTCATAATTTCTAGTCTACAATAGTAAACTAAAAAGCAGATCATTAGAATAATTAGAATTCTAGTGGCAAACAAATGAGCTCTCATTATTGTTTGCATGTGAAGTAAAGCTCTCAACTCATAATTCACTTAAAAGTCTTCACATTTAAATAGAATATCATGATGCATTCATGAAGAGGAGAACAAATGAGGCCTGACCTCTCAGGCATAAAACCTTTATCTTCTCTGCTCACCCCACCATGGCTGGGCAGGGTCTGGCAGTGCTGGGAGTAGGTGGGAGCTGAGTGGCCAGTTGACTTCTGCTAAATGGAAGAAAGTATTGTGTCTGCCTTTTCTACACGTAGTAGAGATGCTGTAGAGGTCTTTCTTCATACAGCTAATTTTCATGAAATCTGTATTGCTATAATTACCTCTAATTATGCTGTGTCACATAGGGCAATGAATCCAAAAGTGATTAGGGAGAAAGGGAAGGTTGGGCAGTTAACATAGGCTATAATTTCATTCAGTTTTCATCTTCAGAATTAGTACTTTCTAGCTTCTCATTTTACCTCTGTTTCTCTTACAACACTCTACCAATTTCCAGCTATGTTTATGTTGCTGTTCTTAGTGACCTTTTTTTCCATGTACCATTTCCAACACTTTTTGTGTTCAGAAAGTTCTGTCCCAGATTTGAGTTCCTGATCCTCGTAATCCTCCAGCTCTATGATCCTAAACTGCCTTTGTTGTTTCAACAAGCCATGAAACACTAAATTGCTTTTCCTTAGCTTTCTCATTCCTCTGCACTTAATTTTTTAAAAATAATTTCTCCCCATCTTTACTGTCATTCTTCCCAAGAATAGTTTCCTCCAGCTCTGCTCTGGCCATACAGGTTGGAATACGCCACCAGTGAAAAAAGTTCTCCCATTGTGAGATGCAGTCATATAACAGGAATTTATCTTCTCCCTTGCTGATGTGATCCAAACTTCCTGTGTTTGCTGTGCTGCAGCTGCAGCTGTTGGTCCAAGAAGGGTGATTATGGAGAATAAGATGAGGTATACTATTTCTCTGCATAATTTACAAATGTCAGGGCTTGACCAGAGGAAGATTTACTGATGCTCTTCATCCTTCTTTCATCTTGTGAGTCCTCTGATACTGCCTGTCCTCATTTCCACTGTGTGAAAGGACTGTGACTGAAAAATGTTTCTTTTATGAAATGCTCTTGTCTTGCGCTGAGATGTTCTGATGTCCCTCTTGCCAGCAGCAGGGAATGTTTGGGTGGCCTTGCTCTTCAGTTTTCCAAGAGGAAGGGAATGTTGGAACTAAGAACTTTGAGAAAGGTGCTCTAAATCACAGAAATGCTTGGCCTAACTGTACAAACTTCTTATTGTCAAGTATAAACAAGCTGCATTGCCTCGCACTGAGAGTGTACTGATGATCATGTAGTCTTGCATATAATGACATTCCTAGGGCAGCCTGGT
The DNA here is from genome assembly GCF_049639895.1 of Pseudopodoces humilis. Taxonomy (NCBI): domain Eukaryota; kingdom Metazoa; phylum Chordata; class Aves; order Passeriformes; family Paridae; genus Pseudopodoces; species Pseudopodoces humilis. Next base: position 15,293,193 of record NC_142213.1, on the reverse strand, counting down.
CCATTAGGAGAATTAAAAAACCAAAAACACAACAAACAACAGGAGACATTCACATACAAGCCAGCACATATCAGTCAAGGCGTGTTCAGAATACATAACAGATCCCAGTTTACTAGAGTCAGCATACAGCAGTGAAAATTCACTCCTAGGTACTATTTTCACACAGCTCCTCTGTTATAGCAGCCAGCTCAGGCTGGGCACAAGTCTTGTCATAGCTACAGCCCCCCTGACTGGGGTGGGGGCATCTGGAATGCTTCAGGTTTGTCCAGAGTTAATACACCCATTGACCCTCTTTTGGTGCACCTATCATTTGGTGCAAAATCCTTCAAGGCCAGGAATGCAAATACAGACTGTTCTGGTCATGTTCTACTTCAAGGTACCTGAGAAATAGAGGCTGCTCCCATAGCATCAGCCCTACCTGTGGAAAAAATATGCACACAAAATTGTGGGCCCTTGCTCATACCTGGATAAAGAATCCTACTTCTGGGCTGGTAAACAAAGTGCTAAAAGCCACAAAATAATAGAGACTGTGTCTTTCCCTGCAAGATTCAAGGAAAAAAATTAAATAAAAATGAAAATAAAAGTCTTCTGGTCTTCATCTGTTATCTGTGACACCTTTTCCGGGCCTAGCATCCATCAGCTCCTCTTCTTAGCCCGGGATACTTGCTGTTCACAACAGGGCAGTTTTTCCTGCCATGAGTCTCCAGTCCTGGCAATAGAGAAAATTGAGGTTAAAACAGGTTAGAAGGGGTCTAGTGGAGTCCAGTGTGGTGTCAGGTCGCTGTCTGTAGTTTCAGTTATCTGACTACTCCCTCCCAGTGAACCTGCATGTCTGGGTGCCAAAGGAAGAAAACAGCTCCCTGAGCTTCAAAAGGTCCCTCTAGTTCCCCCTGAGTAAGTTGCAAGAATGCCTGTTTTGGTGTCTAAAATCACTATAAAAGGTAGAAAAAACCAGATCCGCATCCTGCCTTCTTATAAATAGTTCTTAAAGTAAAAGAGAATGACACTGAGGGCATCACCAGGAAATATTATGGATCAAGCCTTGTTTTGTGAGCCCGGGGTGACTTTGGATCTTTGGTTGGGCTCCCCAAGCAGAGTCCTTCAGAGGGCATGCAAGGATTCCTAGGCTGTCTTCAGGCTTCCTAATGATCCTTCCACCATTAGTGATGCTTCAGACCTCTATGGATAAGAGGGATGTTTTTGCCTTTAGTAAGTTGGACAATGTAGATGCAAGATTTTTTACAGCTTCCAGGAAGAATGGGGAGGAAGTAACTATCTAAATTGAGGGAAAACTGCAGTAGCTGAAAGTAAACCACTTTAACTGATAGTGAGGAATGGAGTGCCTATCCTAGCATTGTGAGCAGGAAAGAAAGGATCTGCGATTTGATGATTAGAGACAAATTTGTGTGAGTTGGCAATTCTTGGAAAATGAAATTTATTAAACTTGAAATAAAATGTTCACCCCTGAATGAACATCTCCTTTTGTGAGGTTCTAAGATTTTGCTCATGGGCTTTCTTACTGCTATTCTCTTGTTTGAATGAATGTACCCTTAAGGCCAAAACCCATATTGCTGAGATATTATGAAATACAGACTTTGTCTCCATGTGCTTCTAGACTTAACATAGCTCAACAAATGACACCTGTGTGGTAATTTTGAAGAAAAAGGGCTGAGGAAAGACAGAAAGAGGAGAAAGGTGTAGGTGGTGGGCTGATGTTGTGCTCATTTGAAGGCACTGCAGCATTTTGTGTGTTCCTGCATGTGTGCACCTGTAGGTGGTTTTTGTTTCTGCAATTATCTAAGTTGATACAGATAGCAATAGTTTACTTACAGTTTTAGGGATTGTATGTACTTAAACACTTTGCCAACAGATTTTACGTGTGTTTTTAAAATCTGTTAAGAAGAAATATGATTAGGGAAAAGCAAATTTTCTCACATGGTGAATTTTTTTAATCCTAAAGGTTAAGTTCAAGCTTTCTCAGCATATTGACGCGAGGAATTACCCATTAATTAAATAACATGAGTCATATTCTACCATTGATTTTTTATATATTTCTTGCTGTTTGATTTTAATTAATGGGAGTTCTGTACATAGAGGATTCAAGAAAAGGTCCAGTGTTTAGAATCGGAACGATAAAGTAAAACATGAATATGGTAGTGTGGTTTGCTAATTGCAGTAACGATTGCCATCAGAGCCTCCTACACTGTCTGTGCTCAGGCAAGATTGCCATATGTCACAGGAAGCCTTGCCTGAGCAAGGACAATCAGCCTCAGAGTTGATTCACGGTTATTTAAATGAAACACAGCTTTTAATGTCTTTGGAGAGTACTGAAAAACTTGAAGGTAGGACAATGTAAGGTGTATTTACCTCCAAATTCGACCTGTATTTTAATCAATGGGTTTGGCATTTTCATGGAGGACTGCAACTGCCAGCATCAGGAAAGTTTAAAGGAAGGCTCCTGCTCGTGGGCTTGATGCACTAAGCTTTGGTGATTTCTCACTACTGACCCAGGTAAATGTATTTTAACTAATTTCTGCAGCCCTGGATCAGAAGCAGGGCTGCACTGTGCTACATATAATTTCAATGGAAATAAGGCAGCATTCTCTCCAAAGATCACACCGTCTAAAATAGTGTCAGTGCTTGGTGTTTGTCTATGTGTGGAGGATTTGCCATGAGACAGAACTGTGCAGTATGGTTCTTTTCATAACACAATGAACTTTGCTGCTCAGAGAAAGAACCTTCAGTGCTCAGGAATCAGGAAAGAGAATTTAGATTGGCAGGGTAACGAGTAGGCATAGTCAACATACAGTGCTTAAAAAGATATGCTTGAAAGGAAGTTCAGAGCTTCTGCTTTGGTTATTTCATTGTATTCTTCCTGCTCTGCAGTTCTTTATCTGGATATACAGAACAGTTAACCTTATTAGAAAACAAGAACAGCATATTTTATGGCATCAAGAGGCCGCGGAGACTAAAACCAGAGATGCCATCTCCCAGAAAACTGTGATCCTCCCAGAATGACTCCTTGGCCGGCTCCTGGTGTACGCTCCAGTCAGCCAGCCCGTGTGACCAGTCATGTAGCTCACTCTGACCAACCTTCTGTCTTAAAAAGGATCAGAATTGCTGGGCTATATCTGCCACAGTGCCTGCTTTTTTTTCTTTCCCTAGTTCTGTTTGTCTTGCAAGATCGAGTCCTAGTTGCATAATTATGCTTTCCAGAATTAAACAGATAAATTTGCCTTAAAGAGATAATGTTAACATTGGCTGCAGCATCAGGTTCTTAATAAATTGAGGGGCATCAAAAGTGGTGTTTTTCCTAAACATTAGGTTCCATGATAGTAATTTTTTAATGAATTTTCAAAACAGACTGTACATTCAGCTGAAAGTCAGCAGCTTCTCTCTGCAAAGCCTGGTTCCCTCTGTCTCTGCTTGCTGCAAACATGCACATTACAAGCAGTGGATAAATTTTCTACCAGCCCATATCAGAGCACACTCTCCATATCTTTGTATTGCTCCCCTCAGTATATTTGGGATTAACTTGCACCCCAAACACATCCCACTCTATCAGGGAACCCTGGGTGCGTGATTTGTTCTGGTATCATACGGTATAGCCACCACGCAAGGCAGAAGCAACAATTAAAATTGATGTTATCCATTTAAATATAAATGATTTTAATAAGATTTATTTTGAAAGTGTAATATGACTGACAACCAGTGATTATTTTAAATAACTTTTGAAGCTAACAGTGGTGGACACTGTGTGTGTGTATGCAGGGGTCTTTTGTAATGCTAGGAGGTTGCTTAGCTGACGCCCCAAATCAGGGAGCATTGTTTTTCAAACTAATTTTTATTGTCATCCAGTTTTTTCTTTTTCTCATGCTATGTGTCCCTTGTATTAATTTTAGACTAAAGTAGTGCAAAAACAAAAAAGGTAATGGCACTTTCCACAGTATTTCAAAAGGTTTTTAAGTGGAAAAAGGTATTTAGTATTTTTAATAAGCATCTTCAATACTATTGAGTTGGTTTCTTTGTTCATATCACAAGATTAATTATGCTGTCAAGCACTTTCAAGGCCTGCTTAACAAAGATTCAGTGATATAATGGTTTGCTTCGCATTGCCTTTTTTCTGCATAGCAATCACAATCAGCATTAGACAATTTAAAACCCTTTCACAAGCCGGAAGTTCTGAAGAGCCTTTTAATCAACAAAAGTAATTTTGCAAACAACTAGATACAGCGTTTTTCATATTAACTAACTTGTATTAAACTCTGCTATGTGCTTGAATCTCTGGTTCTGGTAATGGATTATTCAGATTTGCAAGAGACTAAAAGTGGGGAGCACAATTAGCAAAATATGCAGTTTGTACCCCATGAAAATTGTAATCTCATGCCATTCTCCAGCTTAATATAAGCACTGTATTAGTACTTCACTGCAGTTACATATATTTTAATTTTCTCTGAATATGTTGTCCTTGTATAATTACTTTTTTTTTTTTAATGCTTGGAAATGTAATCCTTGTTTTAAGGGAGACCACTGTTTCTACAGGACAGGTTAGAAATCAAATCCTAATATGCTACAAATTCTGAAATTCAAGTTACAATAGGAAAATCTGTTTAGAAACACTTGTCTTCTAAAATCACCGAGCTCAAGAATGCTTTATTCAGTAATTTTATTGCTATATAGCATTATAAGAAACCTCACATGGTTTAAAACACTTATTTGATGGAGAGATTGTGAAAGCAAAACCACACTAAGATGACTTTTTTTTTTGCAAGCACATATATGAATGAAAAACTAACCTGTTAATGACATCTTTAAAATACTCTTTTTTTTCTTTTATTTTTTTTTTTAAACTGCTAGAAGCATTAATTTGTACCGTTGCTGCATGTGGTAATTAGCAACTTCAGCAGTGATTTTCTCTGCCCTAAACCTTTCGTGTTTGACACTATTCCAACCCAGGAGAGGAGTGACCCTGGGATACAGTGCTACAGGACAAGTGGAGCAAATCCTGTCACAAGAAATAACAGGGTCAGAAGACATTGCTAATGAAGTCATAGCAACTGGTTTAAAGAGCCAATCAGAGAAGGCAACAATCTGTAAATGAGGATATAATTAGCAGAAAAAATAACATGCTTTGGTTGGATTCTAGGGGAGCCAGTAATGAAGGCAATGACTGGATACTGAGAGAGATTCCAAAAGATTAGAGCAAACATTGTGCAACAAAGAATACCTAATTAGCAAAAAAGTGAATATGCCTTAATTAGAAGAAAAATGTATGATTGAAAGACATGGAGTAGGATTTTAATATGAATATAATAATGACTATTAGCCAAATCTCCAGGATGAAAAACAAAGTCCTATCTTCACTTTTTTTTGCCTCTACCATTTTGATAAATGGTCACGAAGAAGATGGACTGTAAATTCATATCATGGCTGGGACGTTAATACTATTAAAAGAGACAATTTTGAGACAGTAATTTAATGGGTTTCCACCCAATTTACACATTTAGTACCCCTAACACAGCACTGCAGACAAAGCAGCGCTGTGTCTTGGCTGGCCCTAATGTTCTTCTGGTGTGAGGAAGTAATTATGGAAAGAATTTCAGGTGGGTGTCCTGTGGCATGTGAGCTAATGCTTGGGCCAGATATCTGCTAATAGGAAGGAACCCTGGGTGGTTCCTCATACAGAAAAAGAGCCAGTGGTGCTGAGGCCCTGATTGTGCATGCATAACTACTACACAGCTTCAGCTTGCATTTATTTGTTACTGTTTGGTTGACTTTTCTTTGGGTTTTGTGCCTATTTTTTTTTTTTTTAGGTAGGGGCTGATCCAAAATTCATTAAATGCAAAGAAAAAAGCTTTCAATAAGTTCACAGGCTTCTAGATCAGACTCAGAGTGAGCAGAAACCCTGGAAATTTTATTAGTAAAAATTAAACATGTTATTATCTTGAACATAATAAACCCAAATAGAAGAGTCCCATAATGGATTGTGCCAGTACAGTATATGCACAGTATTTATGGCTAGCAGTGATGAAAAGTATAATGTGCTACTGCTTATCATTTTATTACAATAGAAAAATCAGGACTCTAACTTGTTAATAATTTTTCACCTTTATAGACATCTAAATGATATTATATTTCCTCCCTTTTTTCTTTTTACAAAATGGTTCTAGGATATTGATTGTCATTTATTTTTACTCATGGTATTTAATTGTCATAATTAGCAATCCATGTCTCATCCTCTATCTTAAAAATATCCTGTCAATTTTATAGCATATTTATAGATTAATTTGAATGTATAATTTAATTTATTACTACATACCTTTGGTTTGTCTGTAACATTAAAATACTTATGGTACAGAATATTTTAATTAAAACTATTCATCAAATGAAGTCCAGGTAGCATCCTTATCCTTGTTTGCAGTAGGGGGTTCTGGCAGTGAAAGCAAGCAAAATAATGGGTCAATTAAAAAAAAAATCTAAATATAGCTTTTTCAGAGATCTGATTGTTTAACTCAAGGTTAAAAAATAAAAAGAAAGAAAAAAAAATAAATAAAGAAAAAATGTGTTTGTGAGTGGATTCCACAAATTAAATTATGATTATTTTTCTCCTCTTGCAGACATCAAATCTGCAAATGTCATGGCCAACACAGAAGTAAAACTACAAGAAATGGGCTTGAATTTTCATGTGTGACATATCTCAATTTGACAGTGTCTGCAGGAAATTGGGATATTGTTTTCAGAGGGTTCTTCTTGTGAAAGGAGCTCTACTATTCATTTCTCCTAACACTGAGAAATTTACCCTCTATTTATGAGAATCAAACTATTTACCCTTTTGGGTCAAGTGTTTCTTCCTATTTAAAAAGGAAATCTTTTAATGATATTTCTAATGAACTAAGAGTTATTAGTTTGCTGTGCTAGGGAAAAAATACAGCCTAACAGTGTGATGAAAATCCCACCTCCAGCACAACTGAATCAAGGTTTTACTGCAGCTCTCAGTTGACAGTAGGTCTACCATTCTTTTGCCATGTATGCTATTAATTCACTTTCCAGAACTGTCAGGTACTTGGAAAGTAGGAGAAATATACTAAAAATATCAGTGTATTTCTCTTCTTCCTTTTGCTAATGTATCTCCACTGATGCTATTTTAAATTAAGCAATGAACTAGTGCTGAAAGTTCTGACTGGCTCTGATAACAAAATAGATTAAAAAAATTAACCAGTTAAACAAGAAAAATAAGAAGAAATAGAATCAGCTGACAACTTAATTGTTCAGCTTGTATGCAAATATTCTGACAATAATTTGCCAATGCTTTTGAATATAAGTTTAGAAACACATAATTATAACATTAATTGTTTCTTCTGCTTTAATTCTAGGTTTCTGTCACAAAATAGAAGGCTTAACTCTAATTCATGAGAAAATATAAAAAGTATATTCATTTTGATTCAATTAGCTTTAAACATATTCCAGTGCAGTGCAGTATTACAATAATTATTTATGGTAATCTACAGAGGAAGATATAGTACGTTGGCATAATAAATTGTCTTTATGCTGTGTAGCAATGCCTTTTGAATCACCTTCTGTACCCACAAACAAGAGCATCTACCTGAATGGAGTAGTTGTCAGATTGTAGGATAAAGACAATGAGTTAGTGGCATGTAGGGAAGATACAACCCTACAAAATCCACTGTTCGTATCAATATTTAGTTTTGAAACTATGTTATAATGAAATTGAATGCCTGAGTGTGAGTCTGAAGTGAGAAGAGAGGACATGATGCTGGAAGGCTGGATTGGAATTTGGCCTGGGTTTCTTACTCCAGCTCTAAATGCTAAATTAATCACTGAGATTTATAGGAAGGTGAAAGCTACACAACATCTTCATCAAGGAAAAATAGGGTTACAATTCAATAAATTGTGTGGTAATACTTTATTGACTAATGAATATACAGCTCCTTCTAACTGCAGTATTTTACTTTTGGGGACTGTAACAAGCATTGCAATTACATTAGCAGTATTTGCTAAAAATATGTCTGTCTTCTCTCCTGATCTTAAAACATGCTTTGAAAAAGGAAGTGGAAAAAGACCCAGAGACCATCCTAGAGTCTTGTAGGGAAATAAGCCATGCACAGATAATAACAGTGCAAACAAGTTGATGCTGCTATTTTTAAACAAGCTATTATTATTGACTAGCAGAGGTTGCTGGAGGTGGGATGCTGTTAATGACAAAAGCTCTGGAACAGTAGAATTGCTACTAATCCATGTGCTAGAGAGCCTGATAATGAGAAAAACCAAAGTGCAGAATTAAATGGTCCTCTAAAATAATTTCTGCTACGTACTTGATAAGGAGTCATAGCATCCTAAGCAGACCCTCTTCTTTTTCAGAAGTCTCTATCCACAGAGATCCCATATTACTCCATTCACAAACAGAGAGATGAGGAAATCTTCAGTGGGTTATTAGTGAAGCTTTCAAAAAGAGAGGAACCAAATCACTTTGAAACACACAAGAAACATTCTGGGAAATCAATTTTAGGGCCTACTCAGGGGATAAAAGGTTCATGACACTCAGAAAAAATTGGTGACCAGTGATAGGACCTGAGGCAATGGCCTGAGGCTTTGTCAGGGCAGGGTTGGGTGCTCAAGGGTGCTGGGGCACTGCCCCAAGGCTGCCAGAGCTCCAGGAGCGTTTGGGCACCCTCCCAGGGATGCACAGGCTGCGATTGTTGGGGTGTCTGTGCAGGGACACTGGCTGGTCTCATGACCCTTGTGGGTCTTTTCCCACTCAGGATGTTCTGTGACTCTATGCTGTATCCTAAAGCAGATCCATAAGTGTGTAGCACTCTGAAGTGCTGCAGCTGATGGAAGCAAAATGCTGTGGGAAACTTGGCAGTTTGCAGATGAATGGTCTGCACTGAACAGCCTTTTGTTTTCTTTGTTCTGCTGGCTGTCTTAGCCCACAGAGGCATGGAGCAAGAAGACCAGCCTGCTCTGAGATTCTGAGTGAATTTGCTGGATGGTGGAGTCATTTGGAAGCTGGCAGGGTAGTCATGATTGTTATTTTCTACAGCAGGTTGTGAACATGTGCCTGCTGACCACATCTACCTTACCAGGAGGCAAAAAATCATGGAATTCTAGAATGGTAAGGGCTTGGAATAGACCTTAAAAATCATCTAATCCCAACCCTCCTGCCATGGGCAGGGACACCTCTCCCCAGACCAGGCTGCTCAAGGCCTTATCCAACTTGGCTGGGCTTGGAGCATCCACAACCTCCTGGGCAACCCCTCCAGTGTCTCACCACCCTCACGGTGAAAAATGGCTTTCTGTCATCAGAGAAAGGAACTGGGCTGTGCTCATACCTACTCAAATTCAAATGACAAACATCTTGAGCTTTGGCCCATGGGTTTCTGCAGTTCTTTCTTTGTTTACATATATGATATATTTAATAACTAGAAACAATTTGGACATAGAAATGACTCCAGAAATAGGAAAAATGTGTTAGTTTTATATTATCAGATTTCCTTAAAAAGAACTTACAGCACTTTGATGTGAGTTTGGGATCTAAATTTGTTTTAAAAACAATTTTTGAAAATTTGTGACATTAATTTATGTGCTTCTTTAAATCATAAACCTCTCAAAAATCAGAATTTTCCAGAATTTGAAATCAAATTAATAAATCAGCCTACATCAACTCTACCTTGGGTTTCTGAAAAGATTTGTGAACTTTAACAGCTCTTTCAACCAGCCTGTTCTGCATTTTGATTTTCTAGTGCAATGCAATCCAAGTGAGATTTATATGACTACACATTTTGTTGCAAACATTCACAGCTGAAAGCTATTACCTGACTGTCTTCCATATCAGGCCATTTATGTATCTAAGAAAACACTGGCATATGTTTAATATTTTATTGCTTTAAAAATATCTTTGTTGTTCAGATACAATCTCGCTCTAACATTTTCATGAATAGAGCCTTTATTCTTTCTGTAGAGCTGAGGATATTTACCTTCAAATAAATAATATTAACTATGAGTTGACCCATAATCTGCAAGAAGATAATGTAATAAGAATTTTTCCTTCAGAATGGGTTGTGAGTTTTTTTTAGTATTTTTTTCTTAAATTTTCTAATATTTTCCTTGATTGCAAACAGGAAACATGTAATGCCTTGTGACGCTTTGTATTGAACTTCAAAAATAATACACTAAAAACATCCATAACTGCTTTCAGCTTTAGGCCCTAACAGTTTATATTATTACAGATACATTAATTCTTAAGAAGCTTGAAATGTGTACAGGTCTATCCCCTCAATATTAAAAACGCATAACTTATGTACCCTATCAATCCATATACTGTAGATCACTTTATCACAGAAGAAAATGTAATTATCCCTATTTTATAGACAAGTTAGACATTGTGTCTATTTTATAGACACAGTGAACAAAGTCACAGAGAAGTAGAGCTCCTATAAAAAGAAAACTAACAAAACCAAAATTCTGTTGCCTTTTCCATTTTGATTTCTCTCAAATTAATGCACAGCTAATTTTTTTATTTTTGATTCTTTCAACACAGGGCTGCCAAAATAGGAGAAAATTTAGTATAATAATTTAGTGTACATCTTCAAATCAAACCTGCTTCAAAGCAAGCTCTGAATCACAGGGACAGGGACAACCTTAATGCAAAACCTTATAGTGTAGGACAGAACAGTTTTCCATGACCCAGCACTACACAGAACAGAAATAATACGTAGATAAGAGAAAGAGACAGAGAGATTGCTCTCTTTCCACTGAGAGATGGCTCAGGCAAATAGGTAAGAGGTTCAAGGCACCTGCCTGTCTGTGGGTGTCAAGTGGATCTAAACCTGGCAAGTCACTTAGTTCCCCCTAGGAGATAAAAGGGTTTAGTTACTGACACCACTGGAGCACTGGAGCTCAGGAGAGTTTCTCTGTCTTCATCTTGCTTGGATGTGGGCTTTGTAGTGCTGTCCGCTTCCTGATAAACAGCATTTAACAAATGATCACTTTCGGGGGCTGAAATAGCCAGGGACAGGTTGAGAAAGCTCAAGGTTTCTAGTCTGCACCTATTGTGTCAAGGCTCAAGATGAGCAGGAAGAGGTGGATGAAGTGTAGCATAAACCTCTCCTTTTCGTGGTTTTATCAACTCCAAGCCTTGTGCTTTGTGCCTGGGGTGTAATCCAGAAGATCTGTGTGTGCTTGTGTAACTTCTGCTAGGAGCTGGATTGAAAAATTCGTCTGAGGGCTCCTCTGCTTCACAAGCTCTGGAGGAGGCAAACTCACCTCTCCCTTCCAAGATCTTCCAGGGCACTGCTGGTCCTGTGAGATGGCTGCCAGCACAGGGGGCAACACATCTTCCATGGACAGCTCAACATCAGGCACAGGCTTTCATCCCTGCCCAAATCAACTTCTACAATGGGATGTCCCTCATTTGGATCAGGAGTGGAGGAGGGGAGGGAAGGCTTTGTGAGAATGAAATGGGTAATTGCTGGCAAAATAGTAAAGCTGTCAGCTAACATGAATGATAAATGATAAAGAAAAATGGGAGCCTGGCTCTGTAAGGCTGGGGGAAGCTTCTCAAGTAATCACTGCTCTTTTCTGCCTTTCACCAAAGATTTGGTCTTCTGGGTGTTTCTTCATGTGGAGCTTTTAATAGAGAAACCCTCAGTGTGAGAAAAGGCTGGATTCAAGTGTCACTTCCATTGAACCAGTCAGAGACAATACATTGGAAAGAATACATAGGGAATTGTGTGATAGAAATGGAATTATATCGCAATTATATGGCAAAGGGAAATGCAGAACAAATGAACAGCTGAAATGAAAAACTTGAAAAGGGACTCAGTCAAAAACAAGATGAAAAATTTGTTGTAAATGCTAATCTGTGAAATTCTAAAATAGAAGAAACTTATTAATTTTAAGATAGAAAATATTTTGGTTTCAAATATAATTTTCATTCATAATTTGAAAATTATAAATTGAATAATAATTGTGTGCATTGAAACTGCAGTGAAGATGTTTTAGGAAAATTTTAGGGAGAGGAAAGCAAGGAAAATTGTATGAAAATGTACAAAAATATGTTGAAATGACATCACAAGAATAATTGATATAAGAAATTAACCAGCTGGCCCTGGTACCATGGTTATAAGTATTGATACTGTAATAAGAAAAAAGTTTGGAATTCAATCCAAATGTCTGTTTCCCAGGAACACACACTGCTATCAGAATACCTGGGGATGCTCATCTTAAAAAAAAAATCTGATCTGTGTGACTGAACTGCCAGTGGTCATAGATGAAGAAAATAAGAAAGATTTGTCTGAAACAGAAAGACTTCCTGTGTCTAGTTTTCGAAAATGACTGTAGGAAACACCAGCACCATGTGTCTATTTCTTCAACACAGCACATTTCACTATATTTTTTAGAATACACAGTGGGTGAGAAGATGCTCAGATGCATAGTCAGTAGAGAACTCTCCATTCCTGACTGCTTGTCTGCATGTGCATTTACACATCCTTAGCTAAATCAGAGATCCAAATGGAAAATTAATTACTTATGGACATCAAGTGAATTTGTGACACTCCCTGGAGACTTTGTCCCCATAAAACATCTAGGTAGTCTTTCTTTTCTGACAGATATAAGATATAATTTAAATTTAATGTATACTTCAAGTATTATTAAGTAATGAATCAATTATTAAATGTAAGTTTCTAATATATTGCAATATTTTGTATTTTCTTATTTTCGGTTGTACATCAGTCATTTAAAAATATAGAAAATACTGGGGGGAAAAACCAACATATAGAGTGTATGTAAATTTGCACACATTGCCCACACAGTTGTGCCAAGCTGCTTATTTTAGAAGATGGAAATCATATAGAAAAAAAATCTTTTCTAATTACTGTTACAAGTCATGGAGGCTTCAAAGAGGAATAAGAATATAGGTGTAAAGGGAAACAGAGATGGCAGCATGGAAGGGAAGAGACCAAAAAATATTGTGGTGTCTAAATTAAAACCATAAAATGTTTCTACAGTTAGAATGTAAATCTATGTGAATGAATACCTTCACTCCTGGTTTTTGTTTCTGCTGAATTTCCATCCTCCTACAGGAATGTGATGGAGGGCAGAGCTCTGTTCTAGATAGAAATAATAGATATGAGTAGGCAAACATCCTTTCTTTTACTTTTAACATCATTTTGTGAAGGAGAGGAGGTGGGAAAAAATAATTATTAATAGGATGAACTTATATGCAAAAAATGAAAATAAATGTTTCTCCATAACTGTTACAGGGATATTATTTTATTTTAAACAACTATTGGCCTAAATTGAAATAAAAAAAATATTGCCCTTATTTAAGAGAATTTCAATTCATATAAGTCTTTCAATAATTGCATTATTATCAGAAAATTTCTATTTTAATGCCTGGAAGATTATTTTGTATGCAAGTTTATTTAAAAATATTACATGATGTCATGTTGAAGGAAGTTGTCTGCATTTGGGTTTTTTACTGGTGCATCACCTGTATTTAAACCACCTTGTTTATTGGAAAAGAATGGTTTTATGTCTGATACGTCTGTCCAAATAAATATTTTAACTATTACAATTCCTATTAATTGTTATTAATTGATAAGGTGATTCTACACAAGAGCTGAGAAAAGAGTGTTGACTTTTCTTCTACATTTTCATCTGGACCAGACTGATTTTCCTTGGAAGATAGTACCTGAGGAATCAGGCAGCTCCTCATGTTTTTTCCTTAATTGGTGGAAAAGGACAGATAAAATATTTATAATTATTTTCAAATATTCCTTAAATAAACATTTTTATAGATAATTCCCTTCTGTTCATTTTAAACAGAATGTCAGTGCTGCCCCTTTGCAGGATTTAAGAGGAAACGGATGGAGAACCCAAGGTCCCCAAGCTTTGGGTAATTCTAGCCCAGGATCTTATTCAGTAGATGAACTTGCTGTGTGCTGCAGCAGGTAAAACACTCCCTGTCACAGTGAAAGGGACCAGCATTTTCAGGGTTCACATTCCACTTGAGGTTTTACTTTGTGCATAGTTATTACAGCAGTTATGAAAAAAATTTTGGTGTACCAGTTAAGCTCTACAAATAAGTTTTTGTGATGTGTGAAATAGTTAAGTCCAAGCAATCCTAAATTTTGAGATCTGACTTCAAATTCAGCTCTGAACTTATTTATTTGCTCAAGTATAAAATGATAAAGGTGCCTGTCCAAGGCTCTTAAATCATAACTTTTTTAATTATATGGTCAATTAAATTAGATTTAACCTTAACAGAACTGAACTCAGTTCCAAAGGAACTTACCATTGCTTTTCATCCCTTCACATCTCAGACTCCTGCATCAAACAGATGAGGCCCTAAATATGGGATATTTTGAATTAAAAGGAGGAAGTTTTAGAGTTTAATAAGCTGCAAAAAGAAAGCCACAGACTGTTCTGTTCCATGTAATGAGGTTGTGTTTAGTCTAATTGTTTCTGCTAATTGCAGCTGTTGGGTGGAAGAGAGAAATAAATGATGGCTGGTCTCAGCCTTCTTGGATATCTTCTTGGTTGTGTATCATATCTCACCCCAGGTGGGTTTGCAGGGGGTCAGGGTGCTTGTGTGGAGATGAGACACTCTTACCTTGCTCTTAACAAACTGCTGAAGTTCTATGAACAAAAGTCTGATTTTAACATGATGGACATGCTGATATCAAAGTGTCAGCTGGGAGAAGCGGCTCGAATCTCTTAGGTCCAGACAAAGCACACACTAATGACCATGTGTGGCCAGGGATGTTGAGCATCTGTGCATGTCCATGATGTCCATGGGAACCACTGGGTACTTACCTCTTTTGGACTCATTTATACGAATTCCCTGTGTTTCCTGTGCTTACTCCTATCCAGAGAAGTGGCATTTCTCTGAAGATTCAAAGGCTTTATGCTCTATCTGCTGATCTAATTAGCTTGCCTGAGAAGCAAAACAGATTAGCTGTCTTGAGCCAGAGGCACATGCTAATGGAGCTAGGAGATGGCTTTATACCACACAACTGTATCCTCAGAGCCAGATCCAAAGGTCTTGAACACCCACAGAACGATTCCCATTTACTTCAGCAGAAGGGGGCTAAGGCCCTGAGCTTTGAAACTGTTTGTCTCAGAATGTAATGTACATTGGTGTCAAGATTGGCTGTGCCCTAAGAGCAAAATATTAACCTATAGTAACAGTACTTTGCACTTACCTAGCAGCTCTCAAATAATCATTTCTGTTCACTTTAATTAATTAACCTTTACAACAACATGTCCTTGAGGGTTAGCTAAGGATCAGAATTGAGTGACGAGTTTAAAAAGTCTCCAGTTATTCATTTATGCTGAGACTATTTTTGATTGGAGTGTATTTATGTCTTTTTTTTTTTTTCAGATTTTCTTTCTCATAACACAATTTTTAAAAGCATGTTTTAATCATAAGCACTTAAATATTCTTCAAGCAAAAATGAGTGTTGGTCCTTTTACTGGTGTCTGTTGGGTAACAGTTCACTGCTCCTGCCTTTTACTGCTTCTCCTTTCACTGCACCTGCTGCCTCTTTCCCCATATCCCTTAATCATTTTCTGGTGTGTCCTCACCAGTCCCTATTAAAGCAATGCTGATTCTTAAACCTCTTTGTTCCAGTGTGAAATCCAAAATATTAAGACAAGCAGAATCCTTTATGTGTTGCATTGAACTGGTGGGCTAAGATGGAAAATTAAAGGAAAACACACCAGAACTCCCAACTCACCCTATTGACTAAGGCTCAGAGCTTCATTAACAGCTCTTTAGGAAGCTGGTCTTAAAGGACAACTCAAAGACATTTGTGTATATTTTTGAATAATCAAAATACTTCATTTAACTGTGAGTTTGAAATTCCTTGGATATTATATTAATGGTAGATATGTACAGAGTGTAGAAGTCCTGATCATTGTTTTCTAGTCTTTAAATGTCTCTCTTACTCATGGGCTAAAATAATGCAACATGTAGACTTTTCTAGAAGAAAAAAATCCTTACTTATGGTTGATAAAATTTAGGTAATGTCTAAATATTCTGCTGGAGACTAAAATTTTGAGTGAAAAGAGTACAGAAATACCAGATTAAATGGGGTCTGTTGGATCTAAACCAATAACTAGCTAAAAAAATTTGGAAAAGAATTTTGATTTTCCATCTCTCTTTTCTGTGACCTAGAACGAGGAAGTTCCTTTTCCCCATGAGTATATTGTTATTAAGTTTGTCAAAAAATTAAAAAATTATTTGGGTTTCTTTCATTTGCAATGTTTATTTCCTGGGAATCATTAGTTAATGCGTCTTGAACTCCATTAGCTCATTCAGGTTTGTGGTTGATGTGATAGCTATGTTCCATGAATCTCATGTGCCATCTGGCTGCAGTTCTATTTGGATCATGTTCAGTCATTAGCTGCTAAAAAGATCTGTGGTCATCTATCTTAGTGAATCAGAACTGGAGTTTAGCATTATTTTCATATGACACTAAAGGTCTTCTTTTTAGAGATTTATTTTTTTAGGTTTGCTTATTTTATTTTTATAATTCACTTTTAAGCTGATATTTTTAAGTGCTATATTACAAAGATTACATGTTGTTTGTTTATACTGAGTCATTATATAATGACCCTGTGCTAGGACTCCTCTTGAAGCCTAAATGTTCCTTATTGTTCTATTGTTTCATTTAGAAGAACAATCATTGGTGACACGTAAATGAGTAAAGTTTTATAAAAATAACTTGGAATAAATTTTTAATAAGACATATTATTATCCTTTGACTCATAGCAAGTCATTCATAAACACCATTAAATCCTGATAATTATAGCTGTAGCTGCAGGGTTACTACCTTTACAGTCCTTATACAGACTTCATTTAGAGGTCCAGTGGGGACATGCACACAACTGCTACAAAATGTTGCTATTAATGGTTTCCTTTGGAACAGTATTGTACTAGATTAAACATTCACTCATGAAACAAAAATGTTTATAGGTCATCTAATAGCTAAGCATTCTGTGTCTTAAAGTAAATCCTTTAGCATTGGATTCCAGATTTTAGGACTTGCACAATTTTCTTTTTTTTTCTTCCTGTATACAAGAAATATAGAGATTTTGTACTGCAGCAGAAAGCTCAATTTTCTCTGAATAATGCAGCAATCACCATTTTCCCCAAACTAAATTGGACTATTTTGGTTTATAAAGCTGCTTAATAACTTTTGCAGTACCTCCTTTTCTTTTTGGTTCCCTTGTTGCTCAGTTTCAGAGTTACCTTCTGGGATAGAATGGATGCAGGTACTTACTGCATATTGCTTTCAGTTTCACATCTTATGAAATACATGCTAATTTATTTCCAGGAAATTTTGGGTCTAGATGTAAACATCACAGCTTTTGTTCTTCTAGAAAATAATCTAGACATAAATTTTGGGGCTACATAGGCTCTATTGAGTATCTTCTAATATAAATCCTTTCCAGGAACATTCAACAGAAAGGATATTTAGGAAGTCGATATTGTTACATCTCAAAACTCTACTCTGTCCTAAAACAAAGATCTCCCAAGTTAGTTTTAAACCCCAAGGTGCAGTGAAATTTGCACCATCTCATTTTGCTAGTTGCCATTTTCCCTTTTCCAGTGCAGTTTACTCTTCATTCTCCCCAGTGAGCCAAGATAAGCACAAAGCACAGCGGCAGCTCTCAGGACTTGCTCAGCCCTGATGGCCTTTCCCCACCTGCTCCATGCTCACAATCCCTGCCAGGGATATCAGACATCCATGAGGAGCTGGGCTGATGTAAGCAAACTGCTATTGTGTTACTGCACCCTAGGAACTGCTTCCACCTTGGAATGATTTAACTTCAACGTCACCTTTGTGCACTCTTCTCACCACTGCTTGGCTTCCTTCAGTGGGCTTTGCTCTCTGAAGGCCACAGAGCTGAGATTTTGCATTATGTCTTAAGAAAACGAAAGAAAAGAAAGAGAAGGAAAGAGAAGGAAAGAGAAGGAAAGGGAAAGGAAAGGGAAAGGGAAAGGGAAAGGGAAAGGGAAAGGGAAAGGGAAAGGGAAAGGGAAAGGGAAAGGGAAAGGGAAAGGGAAAGGGAAGGAAGAAAAGATTAATCACTGCTTTCATTGCAGGCTGAGCCAGCCTTTTGCATTCTGACAGGTGTTAATACTGTTCTACAATTTTGCAAATACTCTTCCATAGTTGCAGGACCCTAGATGGACAATATGACTTTTACAAATTAATGGTGTTGTAATTAAAGATATTCCAGCATATTATAAGAGATGAAGAAATGTTTGTTAAATAAGAAAAGGTGTTTAGAAATGCTATGATGATCTGATATACAAAACAGCTTCTAATTTGTTCTTCTGGTACAAATTGCCAGTAGTCACTAGATAAGATTAGACTGATGTTAATTCACTCTATTAGGCAGCAGATAGTTATCTTTGCAGGTGTATTTCTCATGGCCATTGAAGAACTTTAATAAAAAGGTGAATATTGTTGAAGAGCAACATAAAAAAAAAAGGGCTAAATCCTTTTCTTTTTCCTCCTTTACTGCTGACCCTCACTTTTTCCAGAAGGGTGAAACACTGCTAGAGATTTTAGGCATTAGCACAGCAAGTCTTAATATAAACCCAGTTCCTCAGTCTGGCACGACTTCTCCTTTTTCTGTGTAATGAAGATTCCTAAAATCATACCTCAAGTCCTCCCCACTCATCTTTTAAAAAACATTACCTGAAAAACAGCATTAAAATATTATTTCATAAAAGTTATTGAAAATATTTATTGTGGAAATTTTAGAAATGATGAGTGAGAAAAGGGAAAAATTAAGGCTAAGGAACACAGAACTAATTACATGTATTCCTTAAGGCTTCTTTAAGGCCTCATGCTGGATACCCAGGGAGCTGGAATATAAGTTTCTATGTCTTAGTAAATCAGCATAATGATTCTTTTTAGTATTTTGGTGTGACTCTCAGAATTTTTGGGTATTAATAGAAAATAATTCCTGTCTATTCCCTTTCTACATCCCTTAGGGAAATATTCCTACTTTTAAGCCTTTTGCATGGGCATATTTTGCTACTTTTATTTATATTTTTTTAACTTGTGCAGATTTTCAGATCTTCTGAAGGAATCTCTCTCAGGATTCATAACAATGGAAACAGTGGTGACTGAAGACTTCCCAGTAAAATTTCCTATTGTTGTCAATTGCCCTTAAGAACATCTCATCACTTTGTTTAAATGTGCATTCTGGTTTATGGTGTATTTATAGTTGCTGGAAAATCCACTGTTTTATCATTTTGAGACCACTAATAACAGGCTCCCAAAATCTTGGGTACAGGAAGGAAGTTTAGTAATGAATACCAAGTCTACTATACTTCAATTCCCCTGCTTTTTATTTATTAAATAGCAACACATTGGCCAGCCAATATGAATTACAAATAAACATTGCCCATTGAATTCTTCCCCAATTAAGCAAGTGTTGCTAACACAGGTGACCTAATGGAAATGTTAGGGTCTCACCCTTAAATATAGAGAACCCCATACCAGAAAGACATAAACATAGCTGTAACATTGTCTGTAGCCTGACAACTCTTTCTTTTTCTGACCAGACACAACTGATACTTGCTGTGCTCCGAGTTTTAATTAGTGAGGGCATATTTTGGAGATGATACATCCAGAAGTGCTGATAAAGCAGTGAGATGAGCAAATGAGTGCTGCACATCTACACAGTGACCTAACATTTGTTGGGTGTCATACAATTATTTTCCTCATGACAGGGAGTTTGAAAACCTGTAGGTAATTCAGTGCTGTTCTGAGTTTCTCTGTGACTTGGATTTGTTGTGGTTTTATATTTTTGTTCTTGGTTGATTTTTCTGGCTTTTTCCTCAATGGTTATTGAAAAGGATGTGTTTTAAAATCTGGATTCTGAAACACATATTGGTTCACCACAATTTTCTTTGTGCTGCTTTTGACATGTAGAATCTGGTTAGGCTAAAAAAAAATAGTAATTTATAGTCTCAGTAAACAGTGTTCAGTGGTGACCTTTCTGCACAAAGGCTGTCTGCTCCAGACACCCCATTAAAGACTTCAGGATGCCTGAGACAGTCCCTGTGTGCCTTGGTACTACAGCAGGTCAAGGAACTCCTTTTAGTCAGTATGGAGATTCACTTTGTAGTGGTATTTCAAAAAGGCTGGGAGAGTTGCCCTGCACTGCACACACTTCATAATTGCTAATTTCAGGTCTTTTCAGGGTAACTGATTCTGTAATGTAAATAAAAAACTAAGGTTGTGTTTTTAAACTGAGCCATAATGGAGCAAATGGAAAATTTACATTGTACTCACAGAAGGTATTTATTAAGACTGAACAATAAAACAGAATTTCTGAAATGGGTTGCTTTTTCTTATTGAAAAAAAATCTATATTTTTTTTAAAAAAACCCTCAAGTTGTATTTAAGAATGTAAATATCAAGGGTTTTTTTAAACTTCATAAGTAGTTAAACCTTCACTGCTTTATATAACAGAAATCATAGCAGAAAATGCATGTAATGCTGATAAATAACTCAAGTCCTTAGATTTTAAAAGTAATAACTGCCATGAAAATAACCATTTTAGTTACATTTTATACATTTATTTGTATTATATATAAAGAACCATTTAATACACTTCATACAAAATTTTGGATGGGTTTATACATTGTATACAAAATTACCATTTTTACAACCATTTCGTATTTATACAAACATTTAAATATAAAACACCAATTAACTGTGGGCAAAATTCTTCTGAAGAGATTTTGAAACGTTTAAATTATCATTGTCAAGTAGGCTCATTGCAGCCATGGAGGCAGAGGGGGAGTGCATTGTGTGATGTCTGCGAATCACAAAATAAATCTCACTCTTAACCCTGTGCATGGAGCCCTGCAAGGCTCTGAGCACTCTGTGTGTGAGACACTGAAATAAATCCGTGCTCACCTTAGAGGTGATGCTCACTCTGCTCGCTCAGGACCCTGCAGGAGTGACC
Source organism: Pseudopodoces humilis (assembly GCF_049639895.1). Lineage (NCBI taxonomy): Eukaryota > Metazoa > Chordata > Aves > Passeriformes > Paridae > Pseudopodoces > Pseudopodoces humilis. The sequence continues at coordinate 15,272,170 of NC_142213.1, read as the reverse complement.
TCGGAGGTTTGGGATCCCCTCCTGCCCCTGGTGGGAAGATGCCCTTGCTCCCAGCGGAGTCCCCTGAGGCATGGTACAGCCTGCAGGAACCATGGCAAGCTTTGAAAACTTTACTTTTTCCCCCACGTCTTTCTGGAGGAGAAGGTGGAGTGCTTCAATCTTGAGAAAAAGCTATGATGTATACAAAGGATTGTGCAGCGTTTCACTTCAGAGTATAGGTTTGCCTGGTTTCCATTGTTCTGGATTTGTAGTGGTTTATTCAGGTTTGATGAAATGAAAAGAAAAATATTTTATGAACTTTAAAAAAAATTATCAGGAACTTGTGCTCTAAGTATGTTCCAATACAAATTAGGAAACATAGGACAGGGTCTGTACTTGGTCCTTTTGCTAAAGAAATACACCACATTCTTGCTTTTATTTTAGTTTGTCTAGGGCACTGAATACATAATGGGTCCTTTCAGTTTAGTTATATGCATCAGGTAATTTAGGTTTCAATCTTTCCAGTTCATATTTCCAGAACATTTCCAATTTTGGGAGAGCATCAGCCAGTTGCAGACCTCTTAAACTTGTTTGAACAGTTCTCAGCACAGCTCAGAGACAGAAGTGATCCAGCTTTTGCACAGTATTGCATATTGTTCCCATGGCCTCCCTCATATACATCATCATTTCTAAAACTAGACAAAAAAAAAAGGTGGCCAAAAATACTCAGATTTAATTGCACCACTGAGAGGATACAATTTAACTCATTTTTTTTTCACAAATTTTGTGGTTTATATTTGCACTCGAGGCTTTTTTTCTACATATAGTTCTGTTGGTGAGTGGAGCATGCTGACTCATATTAAATAGAGTTTATTATTAAAATAATACAGTAAATATATCTCAAGGCAACAGGAAAATTTCACTCTGCATTGTGTCTAATTGTTATTTATTGACGTGGGGGCCACAGCAGGCCTTACCATTTTAAAAATTGTCTTCAGGAAAATATCTTCTTTTAAATTTTACAAATAACATTTCCAGCTCTACATTGTGAGGGATGAAAAGCTTTAGATGATACCCAAAGACTTGACAGTATATTATGCCAGGGAGTGACAATTTAAAAAAAAAAAAAAAAAATCCAGTTCCAAGTGTAAGTTTAAAAATGTAACTAAAAGCCTTCATCAAAGTTTAAAGAGCTTCTTGCGCTTTTAGCATCTGCTTATTCTGATTTATTGACAATGACACACCTAGCAACAGTCATTCCTGCTGAAGCAGTGAAGTAATGGACTTCAGGAGAAAAGGGGAAAAACAAGTAGGTGCTGCACACAGGAGAGAGGCCGCTGATTACAGACCACTAATTTGTTATGCACTCTGGCAAATCAGCAGTGATTCATATGACAAATAAGGAGAAAAAATTAACAGCTGTCATGTTGTGATGTGTTAATTTCCTGACAGTCTCTGCACTGAAGCCAATTACTGATTTAAGGGCAGGGAGAGAGAGCCCTGTTCAAGCTTCTAATTAGGCTTCTTCAAGACTAAAAGGATAAAAGCAAAAATAAGAGCAAGAGAATGAAGCAGGTAGCCCCAGCTTCATAAAGCATACATGCTTTTAAATCCTCAATTAAATAGCTTTAAGCTTAAGTGTGTTTAAGATAAGAATTTAGAAACATTTATTCACTTTTATCCACGACCCTGTGTTTTAATCCTTTATGTAGTAATTGGGAGATTCAGCAAGCCCAAGGGTCTGCTTTGCCCTCCTCCTGCAGCTGCACAGGCTCTGGATGTGACCTGCTACTAAAACCTTTGTTTAGCAATGCCAGCACCTGCACATCAGCTTCAGACCCAGCCAGTGCAAAGGGACATCAACAAGTTCTTGCCCTTTTGGCCCTGGGAAGGGTCCTTGTAACTTAAGGGAGCCATAATTGCTGGTTAAGGGCTGGGTGCTGACTCCTACCCTTGCATGAGCAGCCCTGGCACTCAGGGGAGGAGCGAGGAGCCTTGTGTAGGGAGCTGAGCTCATCCTGTAGCTCTGGAGTGCCTTCATTTGGAGCTTAATTGGGAAGGAGAGCAATCACATCCAGAGTGATGGAGTCCAATGTGAGGCAGGACCTGGAAAGAAAGAGCCACGTTGAGGAAATACCGAGGGTGATTCATGCGATGGTTGTGAAAGGAGCCTGACTCAGTTGTGTAATATGATGTACAGTTCCCAACTGTCCCTAAAACAGGCAAATAAACTGGGTATGGCATGAAGCATTCCAGTAAAGCAGCTGGTTTTGTAAGAAATATTTTATTTTCTTAATGGAACACTTAAAAATTAAACCCAGGTTTCCTGTCGACCTGCGATTTAAACCTACAGTAGGAAACCACCAACTAACTGATTGTAAAGAGGCTTTGCCTCTTTCTTTGGCATTTACTCAAAAGTGACGTGTGATATAAAAATCAGGAATTAGTCATTGAAAAGGAAGCATGGATTTGCTCCAAAAGGAAGGAGCATTTTCATCCACACAATATTTTAAATGTTTTATCTCATATTCAGATGGTCATAAAGAGCAACTTTTACAAGTTGCTACAAACTTTTTCAGGACTCTCTTCTGCTTTCTAAAAAGCAATGATAGTAAAAATGTTGAAAAATTTGTTTGCATTTTAAAATGGGCAGCCGTGTCTTATTTTTACATTATGGCTCCTTTCATTTGGGTTTAAATACAGCTCTTCTTTGCTTCAGGAATGGGCAAAACCAGAACTTTATAGGAAAGTCAGCAGCAAATACGATGTGAATTCCTAAAATCAATGAACTTGCACTGGGAAAGAAAAAAATGTTTCTAATGAAGTTCTGCATTGTAGGCCAGCCTCTCTGAAGAAAGTATGATCAGCTCCAGCTTAGGCAGTTGCTAGCAGCTGAGATGCAACAATACAGAGTTTAGGTTATTTAAATGATCCCAGACCAAAATTTCTGTGTGCTTTTTGCATTAGACTTCAATCACTGCTCTAGATATAAATAGATATAAAATAATAGATGGGATCAACTGGAGAACCAAGTTCTGTGTGATGTGTGCCCTAAACTTAATGCTACCAAATATAAATAAATACATATGAAGTCAAGATGGTAATTAAGTGGCAGTGGAACAATACACAAGAGACTGGCTTTACTGGGGAAATCAACTCAGAGTCATTTGAAATCCACTGCCTGCAATTCTCTCCCACCTTTATTTGGCAGCTTTAGTTAAATAATAATTTTTGTAGGTTTGGAGCAATTATATAAAAGAGATTTTGTGCTTTTTTTCCTTGTGTTTGAAGGATTTAGTAATCTAAATCGATGTAATTGGTTTCTTAACCTGCTGGAAGTTTGCATGCTAGTAGGATGGATGTCTATTTGTAATAGTTATTAATAATTTTTGTATATTTCAATATAAGTGATAGTAGGTATGCTGTTGTAAGAGCCAGTAAGACCTTTCTGACATTGATTTTGCTTGCAAGTTCATCCTTATTCTTGCTGGGATGGATAAAGGTAATTCAGTCTCTAGACTTGCTCAATCCAGATCTACTATCAATTCAATTGAAATATGTCTACATTGAATGTATTATCTTTTTTGGAAGGATAGCTAAGTGAATTAAGCACATGCAATACTTATCTTATCACTGTCCAGGCTAACTTATACTTTATTGATTTATAGTGCCCTTCATAAGCACAAAGGTGTTCTGCTCTATTTTATGCCCATGGACTGCTTTAAGCACCTTTGAAATGCAGCCCCTTCTGTCATTAATTTGCTTTTATACTTGATTGTGCCCAGAGTCAGCTGCTGGCTCAAAGCAGAGTCTTCAAACCCCTTTCAGGATCCCTTATTACAGACTGGACAGGTGATGCCTTTTCTGGGCTTGCCTGAAAACAGAGGCCATACAGAACCAAGAGAATAAAAGGGGATTTAAGGAAGGGCCTTCAGGTACATTAAGGGCAGATGAAGCCTCCCCAGGGGGCTACACCCAAGATGGATGATGGTCGTGAGTTTTTCAGACAATTATAAGTTTGGTCCATTTACATATCAGCACTTAATCCTCCAATTACAGCTTCAGGTAATGAAGCCATATGCCTCCAGTTTTCTCCTCCCAAAATTCACTTTGGTTTATACTTTTTGGGGCCTGAGGCAGTAGGGTGTCCTTGAGTTTCAGGCCTAGAGGGTTGGTTTTGTCTGACCAAAGTGTGAAGACAGTAACTACCACTCTATATGGAGTTTAGACTTGTACCCTAAGGCAGTACAGGATTTGAAAAACATAAAAGCTAAAATCCCAAGGCATCACAGGTGATAAGAGGCCAAAAACTGGAGTCCTTCCCAAGCATTGCTGGACTTTGGGAGCCCTGCACAGAAGCACGTTGAGAATCCGGGGTGTGACTCTGGCTCAGAGCTCTGTAACACATCCACTTGTTCTTGCTGAGTGGTGTCAAACTGCACAGGGGAGGTGCTGGAGCCAGGAGAAAGAGATGTGTGTAACCCACACAGGTGCAGGAGGGGCTTAGATTCCTGCAAGATCTTCCCAGTTTCTGCTCCTGTGAAAAAGAAAGGGGCAATCTGACTCCTGGGGCATATTTAGCCCTCACCCCAGGAAATCTGTCACTGAAGTCAGTGGGTGTTTTGCCTGAATAAGTATTGAGTAAAGACTGAAGGCTTTGGCCTAACATTTATATCAAATATGGCCTTCCCAAATTCATTAATTCCAGTTTTAAAATTATATTGTCCATATCTCTTTTTACTGTCCCTGACCCCTTTTGCACACTCTCACCATTAACACTCCCAGTCACAGATATCTGGGAATGTATTCCATCATCAGTAATACATTCAACCTGACTCATATTCATAACCCACTCCAAGTTACTGGTATGAAGAGCATGGCCATGGGTTACTAAGCACTGGATTTATAAAATGTGAAGAAAGAAATATGCTGCACTTAAAAGTATCAGAGCACATTTTGCAGTGTGCTTGATCTCTTACACGTGTTCTCGTGCCACAGTCTGCATTAAAAGCAATTAATAATATCAACTCCTATGTGAGGAGCACTGGTGGATTTTACCTATTCTATATATTTTACTTTCCATGTGATGATGAATAAATTAATCCCATTAATATTTAATTAACTTTAAGTTGAAAGGTGACATCTAACTTAGCCAACTTACTGTTCTGTAGCTAGTTTAACTTTGGATCATGTGATTTTAATTCTTTCTGTATGACCAGGTGACTAAAGGGGAAAAAAAAAAAAAAGAAAGAAAGGGAAATGCACAGATTAATTTCATTCTTTAACCTTCCTAATGCATCTGCTTGCTTGCATCGAGTCGCAGACAGCAGATCATCACATGATTTATAGTAGTGACCGCTGCCTGCATCTCTCAGGCTAATGACACATACACTAAAGTCATTGATTTGTATGAATAGCCTCCGCTCTTCATTTATCACAATTTAATGTAAGAGTTTGCAATGCAGAAAAAAATTTCACATGGGAAGCATGGCCCCACAGGCCTGACCGCTGAGCAGTTATGAATCATTTGCTGCCTTTTAATATATAGACTGTTCTATTCCTGAAAATGCCCTGTAAGGTCGTGTTTCTTTACAGAACACCACCACAATTAAAAACCAAAAGTAGATGTTTTAAGATAAAGCGTGTATGAAGCATGGCAAATTTAAACCTTTGTTAGGGTTTCTGTTTTCTCTTTGTTTAAATGCAACATAAATAGACAATTTTATCCTTGATGTAAGCTGGGACAATCCATTTAACTTTAGCAGAGTTGTACTTGGTTTTGTTAATTCAAATTTGGCCCATAAAGTTTATTGATCTGCCTGTGTAGTACACAGAACTCCAGTAAGAATATTGACCTAAAATCAGAAAAGCACTATGAACAAGTAAGATTTGGCAAATAATTTTTTTCCCCAAGTTAAAAAAAAAAATGAAGTATAAGTTAGAAGAGAATTCATAGTTTTGCAAATATATTCATATATACTTGTCTTTTAACAAAAGCTGAAAATCCCCATTAATTCTAGCTCCTACATTGTTTGGTATCATAATTTTAAACTGACATGACATGTCAAATGTAAATTAAAAGAAATCTTTATTTTTATTATTTATTATATTTATTAATATAAGTATCACCCCAGCCATTATTTCAACCATAAGAAAGAATAAAGAAATAATTAATTCCTTAGTAATGTTTTCAAAGTAAAATGTACAAGATGTTGATTTCTGATCATATTTCTAATAGAGTGAAAAATAATCGAGAGAATTTAACTATTTTCCTTATATAAGAAGAATGGTAACATTAATAATCAAGTATGGTATTTGAAATTTAGAAAAGAAAATCTGCTTTTTTTAGTCATATACATATGATTGTATGCATGTGATGATTGTTGACTGTAAAAGTTGTTGTGTCTTCCTGGGGACAACTCCTCTTTGTACAGAAATTAGAGGTTTAGCTCTTGGTCTGTTTTTCTTTTTTGGGTTTTTTTTTAAATATGAGATCAAAAGCCTATCAGTATTTTGGAGTCTTGCTGGTCACAAAATCAATATTTTCACTGGAGAAGAAAAACTGAAAGAGTGTTTGTGGTTCCAGAATTAGGCACTTAACAAACAATGATAGCAACCTCTTAGGGAAATTTGTACCTTATGTTCCATACTTGCAGGAGTCACAGTTCACATGATATATTTTCATTTTTCTCAAATAAAAAAAATCATGAAAAGTAGGGAAAATATATGCAGTATCACAACACAAGCGAAGCAGGTATCCCAAGCATTTAAAACTTTTGCTTTTATTTCATAAATGTTAAATACTGTTAAATTCTAAAGTACTTGGCAATGTTTTTAGATGTGCAGAAAAAGTGTGATAAAGCTTCTATTGTGTCAGCCACTGACACTGCCAAGTTATTTTCCCTTAAAGATACACTTTGTATGCAAATGTATTTCAAAGATTGAAAACTATGAATTTTCTGAATTTTCTTCTTTTTGTATTGCTTGACAGGGACCATGTGTTAGACTGCCAATATTTAAAAGAAAGAAAAATAGGAGGATTTTAATGATGACTGAAAATTTTGCATTTTGCCTCTAGATATTTTTGTATAACCAATCTTAATTTTATTTTTTTTTTGTTAAGTGTATAATTTGACCAATTGCCAGCACTGCATTTGGTGAAATACAGAAAAAAAACCAAAACAAAACAAAGTAAAAATTGATTTAGTAGAGCTTCAGCTACTGATAAAGCAGGCGAGCATAATGACAAAGCCTTGCATCTCCCAAACTTCAGACATTTTTAGCAAAAATCAGTTGTTATCAGAATAAATCACTTACATAAATGTCTTAAAAAAAAAATCATCTGGGATGAGTCAGTGCAATCCAAAAACATCAGTCAGCCTTTAAACATTCCAAAACAGTTGGGTTTTTAGTCTGTCTTTTGACATTTTGCCATTTTTTTCCATGTGGGAGAGGTCAAGTAGGCCTGGTGCAAGGTTGGTCCCTGGTGAAGGTGTCCTCTGGCTTTTCCAGGAGCTCCAAAAACCAACCCTTCCACCTGAAGTTGTGCAGAGGCTTTCACCCCAGAGCTGAGGCTGGGCCATGATAAGGTTTTGCAGTTCCTCAAGAGGAACAAAATGTTCCTCTACTCATTCCTGGTGGAAAGATGATATTTATCTAACAGGGATATTGAGATATAGAATATTCTGGTGTGTTAAGCTGTCATGCCAGCAATACTTTTACACATGGTTACTATCTGTGTAGTTATTTATTGTCTTTGTTTAAAATATGTTTGCAATTTTAAAGTTTGCATTCAGTATTTTTCAGATACAAACCAATCTGTTTTTTCTTTCAGGATGTGGCAGTACTTTGCACAGACTGTTTAGCTGCTGTAGGTGTAATGTACTAAATTGTTTATGTACACAGTTTATGCACACATATTCATGGCAAACTGAAAATTATGTTAGAAAATTGTAGAAGAAAATATTGAATTTTGCTGTAGTGTTAGGAAAGTACTGACAAATGCCCCAACGTTTATTCATGTTTTATATACCTTTTTACTCTGCCATTCACTGCAATAATATAGTTCCAGTTGATTAGTACCTGCCACATCACATGTTGTACCTATAACTTCTTGGCAAACAGTTCAAGAAAAATCCCTGAAATTAGAGGTAACCTATGACAGCCTGCAGGGTCTTATTTGCATGTGTAAATATATAAACAAATCTTGTTCTACTGCAAGGGAATATGCTTCAAAATGGAACTGACTACGTGTCAGCAAGAAAATATAAATCTGAGAACTAGGGCAGGGTAGGGTATTTTGATTTCATGCATGAGTTCGATATGAGACACCTGCTTAGTTTCTAAACTATCTGAAAGATAGCATGGAAGCAGGATAAGCCTTCCATGTTTTTTCAAGATTATGGCCTTTTATCTGTATGGGGAGGTGCCTAGCACATTTCTCAGGCTTCTGAAAAATATAATAATGATATAATGTAGAGTTCTGGGACTTGGGAGATCCAAGCAGGCAGCCTGATCTTATTGTTGAAGAAACAAGGACAAAATTCCCTGCAGAATTCTGTGAAAGCAGAGATTTCATTTGAAGCTAAATTTGGGTGGATGGTTGTTTCCTAGAAGATTTTATTACTTCAAAATGCATTTGTGTTCTGGCTTCCAGGAAATAAATAAGTAGGTGTAATTGTTTTTTAATATAATGATATGTATCATCTACATATTCTTAGAGAGTGGAGCTCTGATGAAATGTGGGTGTCATGCTCCAAAATGCTTCCTCCAGGGCAGTCTGCTGTGTAGCAGCACTGAAGGAGGTGAAGCCAAGGCTTGGGGTTCTTCCAGCTCTGCTCCAGCCTGGCACAAGGCTGGCTGGAAATTGGGTGAGCCAATTTCCAGATGTGAACTAGTGCAGCGAATGTAGCAAATGGTTAAGTTTAAAAGTAATTTCAAATCGCACTGAAGATCTTTAATCCAGATTCTGAGCTGCATCTGGCCTGTGGTTGCTAAAACTTGAGAGAGAGGGGCTGCTGAAAGCAGCTGTGGGCTGAGGGTGACCTCAAAGGCACCAGGCAGCCCAGTCACCTGTGCCAAGTGAGGAACCCTCTAGCACAGTCCCCTCTAGCACAGTCTTTTCAAAAGGAAAAACTGCACCAGATCCAAGTGAATCCTTTAGTTTGGGAAAGACATTTAAGATCTTAAACTGTGGTTGCTTTTCAGGTATTGTCTGCACAATTAATAATGCAAATTTTAGTTTGTTTGTCCTATGTATAATGGAGCAAGATGTGAAAAAAGCCAGCAGGAGAGGGTTTGTTGTAGTTAGTGCTGACACTACATTAATTCAGGCTGCTGGATAAAAATGTGATCATGTTGCATTCCCATGTATTCCCTCCATGAAATAAGATATGCTTCACTTCCTAGTCTGAGCTGTAGCCCCTTCTTGTCACCCTTCACGTTGGAGGTGGCTGGAGTTCATAGTAGGTTTGTGACTCAAGATCATGCATAAATGTAGTGCTGTGAAAGATGAGTTCAGTTCTTGGTAGAAAATATTAACAAGAAAAAAGGTAAAAAAGGTTAAAATCCCAGAAAACCTTCTTTGATTTTAATTCCTTGGGATCTTTAGAACAAAAGCACAGCAGTGTATAGCCCTTCATCTTTAAAGTCACAAAATGATCTGGCTCATGTGAACATTCCCTTTGAGTTCAGGTTCATGATGCTACTTCTGAAAGTATTTCTAGGGCTGCAGCTTGGCTATTGGATATTGCTGTTAGTCTTAATGAGGATAATAGGTCTATTAGATGTGGTCCACCAGCATTAACTTTGAATTTTCTGGAGCTTGGTATGATGTTTAAAATGTTCTTATCACCTTGGTATCTGAGCATCATGCAACAATTATCAATTAATTTTAATTTTATGTTTAAAATACTTAATAAAAATCTACACAAAGCACATTGTTTAGCCAGGAAATTGGAATATTTTCCTTTTCATCAGTTGCACTCTCTTGGGTGTATCTGTCTCAAATATCTCTCCTGAGAATGAACACCAGAGGGTTTGGGTTTGTGTTAATTATTTGAGTCTTTCAGAAACCCCTATTATTTACTTGCTAAATGTGTATTTCCCTAAGATTATGATCACTTTGGCTTTTTTTTTTTATTTTTTTCCTTACTTCTTCTTTCTGATTTTCTCATAACATTATAATTATTCCTGTCATAGATGCCTATTATTTATGTCTGGGTGTCATTGGTTCCCTAAAGCTACCCAAAGCAACCCAAAGGTTTTTTTAAAACAAAAGAGCCCAAATTTTATCCGTGGTTCAGTGGGGCACGCAGCCATTTGGCCATTTCCAGGCACAGGAGCTATTCAGCCAGCTGGATTAACCACATGCCCGTGGGCCATGCTCATGCCATCCCTGCTCCCGCCTTGTGCTGCTGGCTGGATTCCAGCTGTGGCTCCGTATGCACACACAGCTGGGATGCAGCTGCCTGCACCTGGCTACCTGGGCATGCCCTGAGGCACAGCTGGGCCTGTGCAGCCCGGGATGCTCCAGTTCCTGGGCTGCTCCATTCCTGGGATGCCCCATTCCTGGGATGCTCCAGTTTCTGGGCTGCTCCCATTCCTGGGCTGCTCCAGTTCCTGGGCTGATCCCATTCCTGGGCTGCTCCATTCCTGGGCTGATCCCATTCCTGGGCTGCTCCAGTTCCTGGGCTGATCCCATTCCTGGGCTGCTCCCATTCCTGGGCTGCTCCCATTCCTGGGCTGCTCCCATTCCTGGGATGCCCCATTCCTGGGCTGCTCCAGTTCCTGGGCTGATCCCATTCCTGGGCTGATCCCATTCCTGAGCTGCTCCATTCCTGAGCTGCTCCCATTCCGGGGCTGCTCCAGTTCCTGGGCTGATCCCATTCCTGGGCTGATCCCATTCCTGGGCTGCTCCAGTTCCTGGGCTGATCCCATTCCTGGGCTGCTCCAGTTCCTGGGCTGCTCCATTCCTGGGATGCTCCCGACGAAACTGTCTTGACCACCAGAATGAATATGTGACAGCCCATCACAAGTAAGCAGGGCCATGCCCCGGCTGCCCTTTGGGCTTGCCTGAGTGACAGACAGGCAGGACATTTCACAGGAGGAGGGAGACTGCTGAAACGTGCCAGAGACATCTGGAAGTGAGCTCTGTCCTAGCTCCATCCGAGATTGTGCGGGACAGCAAGTGGACACACATCACACAAGCTACACAGTAAACACAAGAGCTCCTTACCTGTGTCCAGAACAAGGAGGGGAATGTGATTTGTAACAGGAGCCCGTGTTCATTCTGTTTCTTTTCTCTGCTCCTACAGCTCACAGGATTCCCTATTACAGTATGAGTAGGGTTATACAAAAACTGATATTTTTCTCTGTTGCAGAAGAGAAACATAGGAACCTTTCATGGACCATACATATTTTGCTATTTCCTTAATGCAAATACTCATTTTAAAATATATAAATATTACTGAATTTACTCAGGCATCTACTTCATACAGGTTTTTGGGGTTTCTTTGTTCAGTTTTTTTTTTGTTTTTTTTTTTCTCTGGTCCATAACTGTGTGAAGAAATAAGTCCCCAAGAATATTCAGGATAAAAAATCTTTACAGAGACAATTTCTTTTATACAGGCATATTTTCTCTCAAAAATATGATAAAACTCTCTCATAAACAAAAAGTATCATACCTTTCTTCTGTTTATTTTTACACTGTCTTCTAATAGACGTTATTATCTGTTGTAAATATTTTTACCAAAATCATTAAATTTGTGAATTTTTTTCTTGCAGAAAAGAATTGCAGAGTTGAACAGCAGAACTTTCTCGCTAACATTTAGCTATATCAGAAACCTATTTCTATAAAAAATGTTGCATCTGTGTGTTAATTTCAAATTCTAAAGATCAACCAAAACCAATGTGCATTTTTCCAACCACTTTTATAAACAATCTCCAAGTTCAATTTACTATTATAATTATTACAATTATATGGTTGATTAATCCTTATCTGAAAAAAACCCCACTTGGAAGTTATCAGCGGTTTTTCACATTTTAGCACCGGGAGAGAGCTGGGCAGAGGAATTTCAATTAAGCAGGTGTTACTCTGGAGCAGTAAGGTGTTGCAGGGCAGTGAGTAGAAGGCAAAACACAGACTCTCGCAGCCTTGGCAGGGCATTCCCTTGGGAGCAGCAACAGCTCCAGCTCAGCCCATCGTGTCCCCAGCCCTTCCTTTCTCCTGATATTTGCCAGCACTGGCTCCTGGGCAGCCATGTGGTCACTGGGTCACAACATTTGCTCAGCTGAAAAACCTGCCCTCTCTTTTCCTCCCCAGCTTGTCTCATCACCAATCCTCCCTTCACTATTTCCTTCCTGCTACAATTTTGCCCCAGTGTCCTCTTTTCCCCAAAAAACCCTGAAAATGCTTAAAACCTGTGAATATATAATAGACTTCAGAATATGTTCATAAACTACCTATGAAAATATAACCCTACCTATGAAAATAAAACCACATGAGCTGAATCAGCAATTACTTGCTTGATTTGATCTCTGTACTCTTGGCTATTATACCTAGCCATCATAAAGGAAATGAAAAACATTTGATTCTCCTTTTCCAAATTCATGATCTGTATATCCTACTTGCTGAAAAAACTAAAAATCCCAACCTATTACTGGGCAAGTACTATAGAAACGAACACTGTGGTACACTCAGTTGCTTTTATAGCCCCTGCTCAGGATATTTCTTAAAGGTTTAGAGTCCCAGTCTGGAATCTGGAAATACTTAATGGAAAATAAGAAGAGAACCAAAATACAAACCAAAACAAACCAACAAGAAAAAAAGTCAAAATATATTCTGCTATATACTGCTTAGTGCTAGAAGATCTGATTGACATCTGGTCTGTTGAATTCTTAGAAAAATCACTGAAGGCAGCTGCAGCAAAGATTTACAGAAAAAAAAATATTCTTTCACAAAATATGAACACTGCTATGAAATCAAAATCTCTCAAACACTGCCAATTCCCCAAAACTGATTGGGAATGCTATCTGCAGTAAGTTACTCAGCAAGATACAGTTCTAGAGAGATAATGATATATTTTTCTTACATCTTTGAGTTTAGATGTTTGTACAGTTTCTCTGTAGTTTGATACCTGACTACAGCAGGTCTCCCAAGGCCCTACCAATAATCTCTTCACCGATTCCTTCCTGCTGCAGGTTTCATCAATGCTGCCCATAAATCCCCATAATCTCTTCTCTTTTATACTTGAGTGTCTCTTCAGCTATCCTGAAACAATCTTTACTGAGCCCATGGTCAGTGACTAACTTGGCCTCATTTCCTCCAAAAGCAGTAATGGGACAGGACAGCTTCATTTCCATTTTACAGGAGCATTAGGAGGTGGGCACCCAGATAAGAGTAACATGTATCAAGATTTTGAAACTATTGAAGACTCTGGTCATTTTTTGGTCATTTTCTCTGAAGAGAAAGCAAGCCCATCTTTCTCTTGACAGGAAGAAGCAGTGATGGGGAAGCAGTGATGCAATTCCCAATATCCTTCTGCCTGTTTTGATGAGGTTGCATAAGAATCCATCATGGTTTGTTTTGCTAGTGATCGAACCTTCTCTAAGAACTGTATAGACAGACTTATGTGTAGCAAAATTAAACACTTTGAAGATTTTCTTAATTAACTTCCCTCTTCCCCCAAGAGACTCATCTTTCTTCATCTCCTCAATGAAGAGAATAAAAGAATAGGTTTTCTGGCCCCTAGCCTTTTCTGTTATGAACCTGAAGACAAGAAACTCAGGTACCATTTTACTGTCCAATATTAACTGTTTAGGAAAGTGCTGAGAAGGTGAATTAATTGAGTGTGGGCTGCAGATGAGTTGAATAACATCACACACTGATGCATACTGTTCATTAGATTTCTTGATGCAAAGGTGGTTTCTGCAGTAATGGTACCTGTGTTTTAATCTTATCTCTCCAGCTTGGGGAAGGAAGATAAAGCACTCTGCTGTGTAACTGAACTGCTTCATAGGTGCTAGAGTCCTGAGAAATGTTCTTAATACCCTTTCCAATGGCTCTAGCACATCTTAAATTGTGTTACAAGAAATTCAGCTTAAATTTCATCACTCCCAAGGCACCTGGTCATTTGAAAAATCAGGTTGGTGTACATTGATTATATAGACTAAAAAACAACAGCCAAAGACTAAGTTTGGGTGTATATAATTAACTACAAGGATATTGCTCATTTTCATTTCCCTTATAAACACTTCCTATATTTTTTTTTTTGCTTTAAATGCAGAACCCCTTAAAGGGGTGGGGGAAAACAAAAATCAGCTCTCACCCACTGTTCTGAAAAATGGATCCTGTTCTCTTCCTGTGGCACTGGCTAATGCTTGTTTCAGTTACTCAGCATGATGCTGTAATGGAAGAACTGTTTAGACTGGAGCTCCATCTGCTTATCAGCGAGAGGCTGTAAGCCTGATGCCACACTCCACTGTGTCTATTGGTGTGAAGAGAAGGCTCTGCCATGGTGTGTGGGTGGAGCAAGAGTCCTGGTAATGAAAGTAATGCTGAGTGAAGGGGCTAGAGTGGGGTAGAGCCCTCTGTGTGATGTTCTGGTTGGCAGAGTGGAGTAGCAGCCCCTCTGAGCAGGCGTAGAGTGAAGCAGTGAATGCTTCTCACTGTGCGGGGCAGCAATCAGACTGAGTTTGTGTGGAGATGAGGTTAGATAAGGACGAGTTATATGGGATGAGATAAGATCTGGTATTGAAGATAAAGAGAGTTTGGCAAGACACCTGTGCATAAATGGAATACAGCAATGCAAGATCTATGATTTTACAGATATTTTAATATAGTGGTTTAGTAAGGTGAGACCACGTTAAGGGATGGAAGTTGACTGATAGGGGACCTGGAGAGAGAATAACTTGTCAAAGACAGTGAAGTACAGCCAGGTTGCATGGGAAAATAAGGAACATCTTGGAAGGTGCAAGGTGTGAAGGAGGGAGCACAGCCAGGCAGCTGTGCTGAGTCTGGAGGCACAAAGACAGCTTTGGTGCAAAGGGAGTAGATGAGGAGCCGTGGGCAGGGGAAAAGCTGTCCTGTACTCGGCATCCCTGGCACAGGGGGGTGACCATGTTCCCTCTGGGAGCAAAGGATGAGTACAGTGGTTTTACAGCTGCTGAGGAAAGGGGCAGAAGCACTCTGAGATGTGTCCTCAAGGTATCAGGGAGGAAAGGAGGACTGAGTTTCAGCTGTAAAAGTTGAAACAGGAGGAGCTGCATGATTTTAGAGAGCCTCACAACTCAGAGATCAAATTTGTCCTTACAAAGGACCCCAAACTGCAAGCAATCAGTCCCTAGTAACAGCATTACTTTTGTGGATGTTCTTAAGATGCAAGTCTTTATGCTGTAATTCCTGTGTAACAAATCTAACTTGGACTGGGAGTTGTTTTTTTTCCTAATTTTAGACCAGCTGATTTTCTATATTTGAGGTGAGAGAAAAAATGTTTTAGTCTTTGTTTACAAGCAATGCTGTAAATTAAAATTTAAATTTGAATTCTACAAAATTAAGATATCATTTATGCAGAATTTCCTGCTGCTACCCTATTTGTCCTTATTTCAAAGCAGTGCATTTGGCAACAAAGATAAAACTTGCACAGCCTTCATACTCCTTGTCTTGTCTCCACCAATTTCGTGGCATTGTCATAAGCACTACTATCCTGTGTGTCATTCCACCTCATTCTGTGCTTTCCCACTCTGCAGATAACAACTGGTCTCCACTGGGATTGATTTACACATTAAACATTAATTATTTTCCTGTCTTTAGTTATGCAATATCGCTGTGCCTGGCCAGCAGCAAGACGTGGTGAAAACTTCAGTGCTTGGGCCTGGCGTATTTCTGCTTCTCGTGTCAGCCCTCCTGGGTAGTGGCAGGAAACAGTATCTCCCAAACCTGTCAAATCTATCACTCTTCTAGTTCAAATGTTGACAGGCCTTGGTAAAGCACACTTTAAACAGATCTGTTCTCTGTCACTGCCATGACAGTAATACATGAATCCACAATCACAATGATTTTAGAAACAGACAGACAACATGAACTATAAAAGCCTGATCCTGTTAGAGCTTTCTTGGATGAGTATCTTAAAGGGAATGTTTTTGTGCTAACATTTTTGAGAGTATTGCATGTCTCTGATCCTGTTTCTTTCTGATATCTTGATCCCTTATCTTGACTCTTCAAATATTCTTCATTTTTCTTGTGGCTACCTCAGTCTATTTGCTAGAGTTTCAAAGCCTTTTGCTGACGATGTTGCCATGTTGTATCTAGATATCCAATAATGTGGTCAATTGCTACTCCCCTTCCCCTGAGCTGAGTGCCAAAGTTACAACAGATATTGTTGGAAAGAAGGAGGCATTTATTATCTCACTGGACATGAAAGATATAACCATATTTACTGTTAGAAGAATCTGATGGCAGAAGAAGCCATCGAATGCTAATAACATCCCATAACAAAACTGGGCTGGAGATTAGTGATGCCAACAATATCTGTGAGCATGGATGGCCAATTGTATGTGGAATTTCTCATTTGACTGTGAATTAATGCACTTGAAATACTAGCTAAGTCAAAAAAGATGGGGTTTTAAATCCTCAGGTCCATTGTACATTTCTCATAGTAGGCACAGCCTAAACTTCTGTGTTGGTTTTTGACCCAGGCTCCTGAATGTTTCTAGTGTAGATATTGTTAACATATCTTACAAAATGAAATTTCTGAGTCATGAATGACCAAAAGAAATGAGTTTCTGTTTGGGTCAGGAAGAGCTGTTTTGCCACCCACCATCTCATGAGCTGAGTGTTTACCAACTGGGCCTTGGTGATCTCTACCATTGTAGGTTAGTAAATACTTATATTTATCTTTAACACAGCTGATATGAAAGCTTCATGAGTAGGAACAATATGTTGTTATGACTAAGCAATGTTTTCTGAATTTTCATAGTTCTGTGGACTGTGAGCTGTTTCTGATGTTGTTGAAGACTTGTTACCTTTAATTGGATGTGTTCAATATGGGCACTCTAATGGCCAGATTTAATTTTCTCACTTTTCAGAGTTTCTTAAAGTTTGAGCATTAACAGCACAGTGCTTCAAGAACAGAGATAATTTTGCTCTGAGGATAATATGTTCAGAGGACTATTGGTTCGGAAAAAGGTTGTGGATTTGTCTAAATATTCAAAGGATCCTTTAAATTGCTATCTTTTGCATTCTGAAGCTTTTAGAGGATTTTTTGTGTGACTGACTAGGCACCAAGTTTGAAATTCACCCTGGCCATAGCAATGGGCAGGCTAATGTCCATATTGAAATATTTAACATTATGGTGTCATTGTTAATAGCATTACAATTGTTACCAAAATTTAGTTGATTTCGTGTATCTATTGCATCTCAGGCTCTGTTCAGAGCTTGCACATTTCTCTCTTCATGTATAATGCTGAATTTTCACAAACAAGATTAAAAGAGAAATAAAGTAGCATTTCTTTGCCATTTTCTCCAAATTACCTTAAAATTTTAGGTATATGGAATATAATTACTAAAAGAGTACCAGTAACATTTAAGTTTCTAGTGGGTAAGCAAATCTGGCTGTTCCATAATGTTCAGGTGCATAGCTCTTGTGAGATGAAGGCATAAGTAAATTGTCAGTTCCTTTGATACCATAATGTTTCCCTAATGGAACCGTGGAACAGCATTAGACAGGTTTCCCAACGCCTCCCAGAAAGGTGGATAAACTACAGTTTCTCAAAATAGTCTTCTCTGTGTTTTAATATGAACTATATTAAAATAATATTTTAATATGTAGCCCATATGCAGTGTTTTCACCCCTTTACAGACTGATAATGAGTGACTGTTCCTGTGGTCTGTTGCACAACACTAAGCTCTTATTTCACTGTCTGCAGTTATGTTCAGTAAGTACAATATGAACATCATCTCAATTAACAGAGTACCTTCAGGGCTTTCTTAGCCAACTATTCTAGCACGCTTGTCCATACTGTCATCAGCACCTAATCAACTAATGATGGCTGAAAATGAGGAAGGCCAATCCCAATAAATCCAAAGGATAGTAATTTTTCTCTTTTAATGCCCTTCTCCCTCCTTCTTCCTTCTTCCTACGGCACATTGCAGTAAATTAATGTCATGGTGGTTATTACAGTAGCGCTGCTATGGCAAGTATTCAAGCAACGATCCTCGAATATTTTACCTCAGCATTTATTTGTCCATAAAATAAAATAGGATTTATTGCAGTACTCTCTTGGTTTGAGGACTGCATGGACAGCAGCTGTGACAACTCCTTATCTCCACTGCAGGTAAAGATATAGGGGATGCTTCCCTGAAGCTAAAGAGAAACAAGAAACGTGGAAGTCAGTCAACTACACAACCACAGGGTCACACAAATTGGTAAAATAAATAAATATAAGCATAAAAAAAATTTTTTTTTGTACCTAATAAGAACTCTCAGAAAAATAATTCAGTATTTTTTTCTTTAAAGGTCTGAGTAAATTAAAAGGGTATTCATTGTTTTGAAGATTGCTGTGTCCAAATCAGATATAGGATTTTGAAAGTGAAAGACGGAAAGATAAATGTGAGGAATTATTGTTGCAAGCCCTATTCAGACAGAGCATAAGAGGAGGAATTACAAACAGAAAAAAATATCTCAGTCAATACAATTTTATGGCAGCTTATTGTTAGTGTTGTTCACTTAAAAAATAAATGGTTTTGACTACTTAAAAGGCTCCACCTTAAAGAAAAGAAGGCTCCCAGATTATAAAACATAGGTTCTGAAGTCAGCCCTGTGGAGATGAGACTGCTGGCTTAGAGATATTCATATTTTCAGCTGCATGTAAATTTCTGTGTGTCATTAACATCTCTGAGCTCTGTAATTAGGTCTCTCCTGATCTGGTTATAGTTTCTGTACATTATGAGTATGTAAGCCTCTCCAGGGAAGCACAAGGCCAGCCTTACAGGGTTTCCCCTTTCAGTTCCACAATTTTGCTCTTATCTTTAGCAAGTACATCCTAGCAACTGCTTGCTTCGAGGTTACAGTGAGATCCCAGGGAAAGGCTATAAAGCATTATCAGTCTTTGCCAGCACAAGTCTCTACCACTACACCAAGGCTAGAGCACCTCCTTCCTTCATAGATTCCATACTTTTCCCTACCTGGAACTCCTCATTTTAAATATATTCTCTTAGATATTTTTTTTATTCCCCAAAATGCTCCCCAATTTCCAGTTATAGGTTTTCTTTGTTTTGTTTTGTTTTTGTTTCTTTTGTGTTTTTTTTTTTTTTTTCTGGTAAGAGAGAAAGATATTCCTACAATGTGAAATGTGTATCTAAAACTCTTGCTGTGTTTGAAAGAATGTTCCTTCTGAATAAATAATATCTCAGGAAATGAAATATAACATATAAACCAAACTGTTTGTCTTTCTGTTCTGCTTCTCACTGGGAAGTACCAGAGAGTTCAAGTACAAAGAGAAAAGTGGTTTATTAAAGGATGCTTGCATTTGGATTAGTTTGTTCTGAAAGCCTTGTCTTGTAGCATTACATCCAGGAAATGCTGTCCTCAATATAAGGAAGTCCTCATTGCATGGGCCTGACTCTTTTTTGATTTTTATCGAATGGGGTTTCTGCTTAGGTACAACAAAATATTGGATAATGAAGATAGAAAACTGATAAAGAGTAAAAAAAATATACAGAATTGCTTAGAATGAATTCTGTGTGTAATTACTTGCATTTTTGCTAACTACTGTATAAACAATGCTTTTAACAAGGCAAATTGGAAATGTGAAGACAAATCAGCTTAGGGATAGAGCTTCAATTTATTACACAATGATAACTGAAAACTTTGTTTCTGCTGCGTTGCAGTCAATTTCTACTGAGCTCACACTCTGAATGTGTGATTAATCATATGAGCACTGGGGTTGCCAATAAATACCAAAACCTTAAAACTATAACAGCTTGATCATTTTGTGCGGTCATTCCAAATAGCTAAACAACCAGAAATTGTCAATGTACACCAAGATCAATGCTCCAGGGTCTCTACATAAGATTGATTTCCCTCTCTGAGGATTTCATCTCTCTCATCAACAAAAACATTTTGTCGTCCCTAAATAATCCAATCGAATGCCATCCTCCTGTGGAACAGTGAGAGGTTTAAATTGTTTGGATTAATCTCTGCTTTGAGGTGGCCTGGAAAGTCTCTGTAACTTTGTCAAATATAGCCTGGAGGGAGAACTGCTGTGGTTTGATATGTGCTAAAAATAAACAAATAATGAGAGGTTCTAAAAATCATGTTGTGCTTTAAAAACAATATGTGTGTGAGAAAATATTTTTTAAAGCTTTTGCTTCTAACACAGAACATAATAATTGTTGGTGTATTCCTTCTTGCTAAGGGCTATCAGCTCCTCTCTGCCGGAGATGGGGAAGGAGATTGGGAGCTGTGGGAACAGATCCAGGGGACAGAAGCCCACAGAGATCTTCCCCAGAAGATGAGTGGAGCAGATCAGAGATGGGAATAAAGGAGCTGCCACCACCCACAGCCTTCTCCCTGCTCTGCACAGTGAATACACAGGTGAGGCTTAATAGAATTCAGATTCTGATTCTCTGTGTCTCCTTCAGAAGATAATTTTGTACATTTGCAGTTGAGAGAGACCAAGCAGAAATGTTGCTTCAAAGGAACATTTGCAACCAGCAGGTCAGGCTGCATGGAACAGATCCTCATAGCTCGGATTTCTGCTTTCCTGGTTTTCTTGCCCATTATGAAAACAGCTTTTCCATAATCTGCATAACATTCTAAGTTGGATGAATGAAGATTTTGTGATGTTTATCCAACATGTTTTGGAAAGAAAGATAGAGCACAGACCCAGGTTCCTAATTTAATTCTGTGTTTGCTATAATTGGGGTGCAGCAAGGCAATCAATGTGTATCCCCAACAAGTACTTAATATATTGCATTGTTCCTTTATTTATTCTTTAGGTGCTTTTGGAAGTGTTGGCCAGCAGCTCTCCATGACTGGCACCCCCAGCAGAACACGAAGGTCAAACTTAGCCTGAGTGGGTGCCAGTGCATTTAGAGGCTGCAGAGTGCACACACGAGCCAGGCTGGGATACAGACATCCTTGGAATTTTGTGTTGAGATTTCCAGAACAGGGGTGGGTCTGTGTCATCCTTCATAGACTTTCAGGGCTGTGGTGAACAACTGGTGGTTAAATGTTGGATTGAAGGTATCAAAATTATGGCCAAGCATGATTTATTTCCATCTCAGACTGGTATTAGCTCAGAAATGTTAAAAGAAATGTGCTGAACGGGTCTCTCAGTGTGGAATTATTTTTATTTAGGTTATTGGTTAGGTTATCTTAGTCTCAAAAACCAAAATGGTATACTGGTTTTGAAGGAATTGAATATTTATTAAGAAACAGGCCAAGAACAGATTGCTCTGGAAATTCTAAATACCCTTGGAGTATCTGTGGTTTGAGCTTTGCCGTGCTCCAAATGTAAACTTATTTTTACTCTTCTGTTGCAAAAAATTCCCCTTTATAGAGCTGTAAAACAAATCTTACAAATGTCATTGTGCATACCAGTGTACATTCAATTTGAAGACAAAAATATTTTCAGTAAGAAAACATACATTTCTCCTTTGTAAACATTTGAAAGGTAGAAAATGCTATGAAGGTAATGACTGAGGGAAGAAAATATCACTTCATTCCATTGAAACCTAAAAATAAATTTGAAGGGATATGCCTACTGCCATGAGGAGTACATATGGATTTCTTGCTGACATTAGTCTCCAAATTGAATGTCAGACTCACCACAAGTGAGGGGGGAGAGGGCTGTGCATGGGGGGAGGCCAGGAGACTAAATTTAGTATTAGAAGGGCAATATGAAACATCATGATTATCGTTAGGAAAACCTCTAAACCATATTTGTACATTATCTTGGGGCAAATACAAGTGTTACATGTTAACAAAAGACAAAAATACCACACCATGCTGTTGTGCCCTGAGGGCCCTCTCTGCTTAACAAGAAGATATTGCAGAGTGCGCATGCACACCAGAAATTTATGATTTCCTTGAAAGGCAGAGATAAGTATTTTCAAGTCTCTCACACACAAAAGAATAAAATGAAGTATTAGTGATGAATACTGGTAGATGACGGTGTCTGAAAGTCCACTCATAGTTCTTTTCAAGTAGATATATAACAATTTAACAGGTAAATAGGTAATGCACTAAGATTCCATGCTTTTTAAATGAAGGAATAAGTAAATATCTCGCATCTATCTCATATTATTTTTAAATTAAGTCAGAGGGAAAGGAAGACATTTGACAGGAACTCAGATAAATGTATTCACCCGAAGTCCACTGGAAAAATTTAAAAACCTCCTAAGTTTGCATCAGAATGGCTAGAAAATGGCTAGAAAATGGCTAGAAAATGGCTAGAAAATGGCTAGAAACATCTGCCAAACTGCCAGAGGTTGCTGGGAGTAAAACCAATCCACAGCTGTCATATCTCACTCTTGAGCTTCTAACAGATGAACAAGCTAATAAGTCAATTTTTTTTTTGCTTTAGAGATAGTAAACATCTGACATGCCTCAGAAAATGACATAAATGTGAGCCTAGAGATGGGTATTGGTTTTGTCATTTTACAGGACGCAGATCAGAAGGGTGTTCCCCCTGTGTCAGGATCCTGCCTACCAAGCAAACCCACTGCTGGCCATGCCCTGCCCACGGGGAGGGGAACAGGAGGCTCCACACTGCCAGGCTGTGATGCAGAAATGTGTGAAGGAAAGCCAAACCTGTGTGAGGCAATTATAGTCTGTGGGAGTAACTTTGTAGGCCACTAAATTTCAAAAACGCCATTCAATAAAATTTGTGAAGTAACAAAGCCTAAACTAACATATGAGTAAATTGTATATCAATCTATATACTAATAGTCACATATAAATTTCCATGTAAATAATGTTATGCATTTATTAGAAATTAAGTAAGATCTCATTGCACAAGGATTTTGGGAAATATCTGAAAATTGTTTAAACTTAGAAAATGAAAAAAAAATTAGAAGAAATGTCTCTGTGGTTCTTGGAAATTGACAAGAAAGACACAGAAAAATTATTCTGACAGCACTGAAAAACCTAGAAACAATCATATAATATAAACCACAAGCTGAGACTACAAATTCTCAAAGAACCCATGAAAGAGATGGGTTTTTGCATGCACATCACATATGTGTGTGGTTAGAGGGTCAGGATCTAAGAACCAAGTGTTTGGCTTTATTTTTTAATAAATCATGTAAAAAAAAAATATTTGAGGAAATAAATTTGCAGAGTACGAGTTCAGAAATGCTAATTACTAAGAGTTCCTTTATGTACTCCAATGTGTTAAAAGATGAATATTCAGTGGTTTATTAAGCTTATGATCAGTCATGTCCAAAGAGATACAACTATTGTGGAAAGGAAGAGAGAGAACATCAGTACTGAGCCTTTTATTTTGATTCCTTTAGGAGCTAAACCTGTCCTTGAAGTCATCCACAGAGCCCAAAACAAGGCACATCCTGGCAGGGGCAGGGCTCAACACCGTGTGTTTAAATCTGTAGGAGGCAATTTGGGCTGGGGTATTCTCAGTGGGCAGCTGGGACAGTGGAAAGGGCAGAGCAGTGTTTGCACGTCCCCCCTCCAAGGAGCTGCCTGAGCTCAGAACCACTTGTGAGCCACACTGTGATGGGGTGTGAGTGTTTGTGAGTGGGTGTGTATTTGTGTGTGTATTTGTGTGTGTGTTTGTGTGTGTGTGTGGGTTTGTGTGTGTTTGTGTGTGTGTGTGTGTTTGTGTGTGTGTGTGTGTGTGTTTGTGTGTGTGTGTGTGTGTGTTTGTGTGTGTGTTTGTGTGTGTGTGTGTGTTTGTGCGTGTGTGTGTTTGTGTGTGTGTGTTTGTGTGTGTGTGTGTGTGTGTGTTTGTGTGTGTGTGTGTGTGAGTGTGTGTTTGTGTTTGTGTGTTTGTGTGTTTGTGTTTGTGTGTTTGTGTTTGTGTGTGTTGTGTGTTTGTGTGTGTGTGTTTGTGTTTGTGTGTGTGTGTGTGTGTTTGTGTGTGTGTTTGTGTGTGTGTGTGTGTGTGTTTGTGTTTGTGTGTGTGTGTGTGTGTGTGTGTTTGTGTTTGTGTGTGTGTGTGTGTTTGTGTGTGTGTGTGTGTGTGTTTGTGTTTGTGTGTGTGTGTGTTTGTGTTTGTGTTTGTGTGTGTGTGTGTGAGCGTGTGTGACTGCGCCAGGCTCTGACCACTGCAGGGTGGGCAAGTGTGACCTAATGACCCAGGCTGTGTCCTTACACAGTGTCTTAGCTCTGTGTCTCACCACCCTTTGGCCTTCCTTCCTTAGAGGACAGGCTTTCTTCTTTCAAGGGTAGACTTTTCCTTTTGCCTCTCTTCCTTCAGGGGAAGACTTTCCCTTCGGCTGTGTCTCCTTAGCCCTCCTGAGTATCTGCTAGGCTGCCTTTCCTCCAGCTGTAAACAAGGCCTGTCTCAGTCTGTTCATAGAGTGACCCAAGGTCACAGGGAATCTCACAGAAAGGAGTGGAAATCCCAATGTTTGAGCCAATATGGAGAAGTGCTTCTCTTCAGTCTCCTCCCTTCTGTAAGTAGTTCAGTGAATTTGAGAATGAGCAAAGGACATTTGACTGATCTCTTATGTAAGTATGTCCTTAGACCCCCTCGTTATGCTCTTTCAATCAACGAAATGTTTTTAAGCAAGGAATTTGGCTTTCTCTTCCAGAGGTTACATTCCCTTTTGGAGCATCCCTTAAGTCTTCCTTCTCATTGCAGCTATGCTGAGAGCAGATAAATGCTCATGTCCCAGTCAGTGTGTGCTTCATAACTGTAATCCTTTTATTACATTTGTCCATAATGTTATTCTTGTTTGTTTTCCAGTATGGAAAGTGGCAGAGAGAGGCCTTCATCCTACATTTGCCCATATGGGCTCCATAAGCCACACTGTGATTTTATTATTTCAGTAACATTACCAAGTGCAATAAACAGCCAAAACGTTTTGGGTGTGACATTTTTTCAGGACTTCAGACTTTAGGTGCCTGCTTTTAGTTTCTTTCCCCTTATTTGTGACAATTCTTTAAATGGTTAATGGTTCAAGCCTTGAAAATACAAATCCTGTGTCTGGGGAATGCTGTGATTTTTCTCTGTCTCAGGGTGATAATACAGAGATTTGCATCTAAGATAGGGATGTTTCACTTCTGATGCCTTTCTGTACCTTCCAGCATGTTCAGGCTATGTGGCGTCTCCACTGAAGTTATGGAAACATAGTAACACTTTAAATTAAGGTGATCTGTATAAATATTTTATTATTTATACAGCATTCAGTAACGTGCTTGTAAAAAAAACTTGGGAGTGTGCATTGAAACAGCAGACAAACTATTTGAACAATACTTACATCTTAAAATATTGTTGTAACAGCTTATCACCTTGCTGTGGCAGCGTTTTAAGCATTTATTGATGATGCATTTTATAACATGCCTTACAATAAGTTATTAGAGGATGTAGTGGCACCAACTAATCATTTCATAAACATGAATAAACCATTTATACAGGGCACCTTAATTTAAAGTGCTTGTAGGAACTTGCATAAAATGTTTTGAACAGCTGACACGCAGTATTGGTGCTTCACGTAGTGCCAAAGTGGTGTCATGTCCTGGTATGCAAGAATCTTATGTGGAACTGGAGCTTTATTGCTTCCAGTGATGGAGCTGGGAACTGCACAGTAATTCCAAACACAAAATGTTGTAAATCTCTTCTGAAAGAGTGTACGAGGAAGTGCATAAGCAATATCCAGGAGATTCTGGTGACAAATAATGTAGAAGCATGTTATTGCTCATTCTATATTTAAGGAAAAAAAAGAAAGGAAAAAAATTCTATTTGCTTTTTAACAATAATACAACCAGTGTGTAAGAAAATGCTGTTCAGAGGTAGGGTATATATTTAACTCCTTGTCAAGCAATTAAAAAACCCTGCATGATGATCAAAATTCAGTCAGCAAATAAATGATCAAAGAAAAAGTATCTATATCATCAAAACAGAACTCTGAGAGATGTAGGAGGTGACTATTAAGGACAAAATTTGTACACTAATACTAAAATAATTCTAGAAATGAGGAAAAAAAGATGTCATGCGATTAAAAATCACATGAACAACACTGCTGCATTTCTTACCGTTGGCTATGATTTACTAGGAGCATTTAAAGCAATGCTAAAAAAAATAATGAAGTCATACCTTATTCCCCTCCCCCTGCAGATATAGATTTTATTTGACCTATTGCTTTTAAAACAAAACGGCTTAAAAAGCGCTCTTTACATGATAAAACTCAAAGACAAAAGAGAGAATGCAAATCATTTCTATATTACATATATGTTGCTCCATTTGGCAAAATCAAATTAGATCTTTTCATCTCCTTACTGTAGAACAAAAACAGAGCAATATTATGAAATTTTGCAGGGCTTTATTTCTAGGCGTCTTTTGTGTCCAGTCTTTTAAACTCAGGTTTTTCTGCCTTTTTTACTGACAAGCCCACAATTTTCAGAAAAGAAAGCTAGCATTAATTAAGACAGTGCCAGCTGTAATTTTCTTGGGAAGTAAATTTCTGCACAACTAAAGGTTACAGAGACCTTTTCACTGTCAAAATTTACTACAGCCTGTGAATGTTAATGTTTCTAATGAAGACATGTTCTCTGTCCCTGAACTTAAAAGTACCCTGAGAAGAAGGCAAAGAGAAAAAAAACTCTATTTGACGAATGTATCTGGAGTCTGTGCATTAATGCAGGGTTATGCCTGCTGGTGCATATTGTAATTATAGTGTTTGGATAGCCTTGTTTTCTAAACAAGGAATATTGCTATAAATTGGCAATTTTGCATGAAGAGTAGGCTTGTAGTAGGTGCCTTATGTTACAAATAAGACAGTGGTATAATAAGCATTTAACCCATTAGACTTGGGGATATTCTCAGCTAAGTCTGGAGAGGAGCTGTAATATAGAATGTGGAAAGAAAAGGTGCTTTGGGTCTTTCTACAAATGCAGGAGAAGAACACATTCATTATCTTCTAATGATCATTGTACTTCTAATGATCTTTTTTTTTCTCCATTTTAAGTGAAATCAGCTGCTTCTGAAGAGAAATATCTGGCTTTGCTCTTTTTTTTTTTTCTTTGAAGCTGATTAAATAGCAAACTATATATAGTTATATAGTTTTTGTTATTTTGTCAACTTGCATTTTTTTCCTACAGTGTTTACTGCCAGCCAGAGTGGCAAATAAAAAGAAAACTCAACATCACAGAAAGGATAATATTCTTAATTTTTTTGTTGCCATGTGTTTTATGGGATATTTTATTTTTCTTTTCTTTGTAAGTTTTTTTTTTTTTTCCAAAGCAGAATGAGAACCTTTAGAAAATAAAAATCTGCTTGTTGTCTTATGTGTGAAGTTCTCAAAACAAAAACCGCTATTGTGTGAAATTACTCTTGATTTCCCATGCAGCATCGTGGTCAATATGGGTAGGAAAAAAATGAGCCTAATTCATGACTATGTTGGTTAGAAATGGCAAAATCAGAGGAATGCAGGTCTTTCAAAATTTTAGAAATATGAACCTAAGTATATGCTGCTAATATCCATGTTTAATGTGGAGTTTTAAAAATGGGGCATTAGATTGCAAACTGAGTGCTTTTTCTGCACCACAGTGTTCAGGTAGCTTTATTTTCTCTTCCTTGCCCTTCCCCCTCCTAATTTCCAAGACTTTGGAGCTGAGGTTTTGTGGTTTTTTTTGGAGCTTTATGGTCAGAAATGAGCCAGCCTCTCATATTTCTTGGGAGAAGTAGTGAGTATCACAAGATTGCAAGTGGCTACAGCAATTCCATCTGAGGAGCAGTGGGATGTCAGATGTGTTTTTGTCAGGCTCTGCAGCAGGGCCAGGGCCTCGAAGTCACTGGAGGAGTGTTTTTGCCATGCTGCATTGATGGGTTGGCTTCTCGTTCTGCCCATCAGCATTAGGGACTAGGATGGAGCACTGGGACAAAAATGTGGGAAATCAATGTCTTTGTAAATATCTATATGGACACTAGGATAATCTATTAAAAACCATGACTATCCTATACCAATGGAGATATCAGATCTCATTACACATCCAATCCCTTTCTGCAACATGTAAATTGGACTTCCAGTCCAACAGATGCATGTTACTGCTGAGCACCCCTTCAAGACACCTCAAAAGCATATATTTCATGTCTTCATCACTTCAATCTGCTACATGGTTGGGAGTTCAGAATAATTATTTAAGATCTTTTGGCTAAGAAGTCAATACATGAGATACTGTAATTCTTGACAGCAACCTCATGTGGCATCATTAACAGTCTTGTAGCATTGCACAATGAGATAAAAATGATGCAATACTGGCAGACTGTAGGCAACAGTCTGGTATACTATATATTACATATTACATATTTCATATTACGTTACATTTTATATAAATATTATATATATATGTAGGCAACAACAAGGTATATTTGGCAAATGATCTTTTTGGGATAGAGGCATGGTTCAGCAGCTTAAAAAGTCATGATTATTCATACATAGGCTGTGGTGGGAAGGATTCTCCCAGGGCATTTGAGCTTTTATTTATGGATTGCACATGGATTTGCACAGATTTTTGTTACACTTAGACAAATCACCAGGGACATCATTATTGCCTTTTGAAAACAACTTGTTTCCCCTTAATTTAACCTGTTCCTAATTGACTTGATCTGAGCCCAAATAGTCCTTGTTCAAGTGAAATAAGTACATCATCCATTTCCTACTTGAATTGGTTTCAGATCTGACCTTTAGTTAAACCAATGTAACTTGGTATGAAGACACGAGCCTTAGAGAAAGCCTTGGAGGTAGCTTTAAATTCCTTTGTAAGCAAATACAGGTAAGCAAAATATATAAGTGAGCTGCCAAATGGAAATCATGTTTGGAAACCTGATCTGGAGAAAGTGCCATACAAAATGTTACTGAGATAACCAATCCCTCTGCTCATATGTGCTTGAGCAGCCATCCAGTGTCCTTTAGACTTTAGGTCTTGACAAACATTATGTAAGGAATCAGAAAAAAGTCTTGCTAAAATTTGATAATAAGCTAGACCATCTGAACTGCAGAAAAGTTATTTAATTGTTCTGTGTTTTACTATGAAATACAGGAATATTAATAGCCTTTGTATTCCTTCTCAGGTAAAAAGCCTGCAATGTCATTGACTTCTGTCCTCATCAATTATTCCTGCTGATATGTTATAAAAAAAAAAAAATTATAAAATTCTAGCCTAGTGTAGTAAGGCAATATGCTCCAGTCCTTTTTTTGGCTGAGTTTTTCTCTTAGTAAGCAAAGAGAAATGCAGCACTGGGTAGGGCTAGAGAAAGACAAGGATCTAAACATATATACAGTTGAATTATCCCAGTCTCTTTTTCTGTTTTCTCTCTGGTACTTCTAAAATATCATGGAGAGGGACAAAATATTTTACTTGAATTCATTTTAGTATATCAGGGACACCATCATTTTCAGAGCAGAAAATCTGTTATAAGAAGGTCCCCTGCTGTGTTTTCTCTTAGTTGTCCTCAAAAATAAAGATGGGAAATCAAGAGAAATGAAAAAAGAAAATAGGAGCCATCTATCCTGGTTTATTTTCTAGGGCTTTGTCTTATCACCTAAATTTCCAAATGGCACAAATACCGTTTTTTTAATAAAAAAGAACACTAGAACACCCTTGTTTCTTGAAGGGGGAGGGGAGAAATCTTTGGCAAGTGGGTTAAATGTAGGTGAGAAAAGTATTTAGATCAAGACCAACTGAATAAACACTATCTTTTAAAAATATGAGCAATAGTATAGAAGATTGGTGGAAAAAGCAATCCATCTGAGCATATGGAGCAGGCACTGTGGAGAAGGCAGTGGAAGGTACCATGGCCAGTGCTATAAAGCCTAAAACAGATGACTGAATCAATCTCAAAAACAACCAAAAACAGATCACCATCGAAAAATCTTGATATAAATTGAAACTGAGTCACCATTTTTGAGTAATTATTCTTTTTGCTCCTGTGTAATTCATCCCTTCAGCTCCTGAGTCCTGTTCTTTGTGACCATATATGTAGTGATGGACAGCAACATGCTGGGAAGTAAAATTTCTTTCATGTAAAAAAAATGCAAATAATTTCACTGCAGTTCAAATCTTGAAAGAATGCAATGATACATATATTCTGTATTTCCTGCATAGCTGAAATGCATTCAGTAATGGATTCAGTAGTGGAAGGGTGCTCAACAAGGCAGTTTAATCAGTGGCTATCACCCACTCCATCAAAGGACAGCACACAGGGATGTTCTGGCTCTTGTAACAACTTTACACAAAGACTCCCAAGGGTAGTGAGAGCAGAAGGCTGGGCTGGAAGGCACTAGAAAAGATATCAGCACATCCAAGGCTTCTGTCCATCCAGAACACAAACTTGGTGGGCAGAATTGACTATATTTTTTTCCAAGAAGAATATTACCAGCTGAACATTGTAGAAATCTTGCTAAAAAAAACCCAAAAAAACCAAAAAAACAAAAAAAAGTATAATAATTCCCTTAGTGGTCTTCATTAGTTTGGCACTTAGAGAGGGAGGTAGATCACAGAGCATTGACTGAAGCTGGAAGATGAGAACATGATTCACGAATATGAATGTGGGCAGTGCACACTCCCTTGTGACTCAGAATGAGTATTTTACGTGTGATTCATAAGGAAAAATAATTGTTTTATCAGATGCATTCCTTACTTATGGTTGGGGTTAATATTCACCTTATTTAAAATTGAAATTCAACTACTGTATCAGCACAGTGATTTCTTCCAACACAGACGCTAAAGAAAAGAAAGAAATTGCTTTATTCACAAACATGACACAGTTCTCTCCTCCACAGAAACTCATTCTGCAAGGGAGCCTGATGTGCTTTTTGCTAGGCTCATAGTATATGTAATTTATTAGAAGAGATTTTTTGAGTAACATGAATAGAATGTGGACATAACATCCACACAGGTTTGTGAATCCTTGGGTCTGAGGAAGCAACAAAGAGAAGGCTGGTGGTGCATTAACAGTGACAGTCTCTGCTGCCTCAGACTGCCAGAGTTCCAATGGGGCCAGACTGGAGAGCTGGAATCCCACCTCATGGACTGTTCTGTCTCAAGAGATGGATCAGCTAGTCCATAAAATGACCCTCTTGACAATAAAGTACCTCTTGTTCATTTTGATTTTTTTTTTCTGAGTCACTGGAGTATTTTTAGGGGATGCTAGTTCTTAGGAACTTACCTGCGGCAGAGGAACAAATATTAAAGTGATTCACATTAAATGTTCTTGGGTCATATTAAAGAAGTGTTCAGCAAAGATTAGGGAGGTTTCCATTAAAATTTTTCTGGGCTGTTTTGACTATCAGAATGGTTGTGCAGAAATGCAATCTTCCTTGAGTGATCATTCTTTCCTATAACCACCTGAAGCTCCTTTCCATAAGATGGACACCTGCTTCTCAGGAAATGTATTAAAATTTAGTGAAACCATAATTCCCAGCACTGTTTAATCTGAATTAGCTGGTGTGAGCCACCTGCAGTGTAAAACTCAGTGTGTATGAAGAACTGGTGGTGGGAAGGAGAGGAACCTGTCCCTGAGCCCCCAAAAAGGCAGAAGGAAGATACCTGTGTCTGCATATGAAAGAGAAATGTGTTTTCCTGACATTGCCAGGAGCTCCTTTGGTGTGAGGGAACCCACCCATGCACTGCTGTGTGTGCAGGGATAGAGTTTGGCAGCTTTCTTACCTGTACTTCTCTCAGGGGATTTTAATATTTGCTATTACTACTGATGTCTAGCATCTTGTAAGTGAATGTCACATAGAAATGCAACTCTTTGCTTGCATTTTTATGTTATTTGGCTTTTTTAATGGTTTCAGTGAGGTTAAGTGTGGCAGCTTTGTTTAGTGCTGTATCTTGATGATGACTATTAGAAAATGTATTTTAATAGTCAAACTTTGAAATACACTATGGTTTTATTCTTTCTTTGATCTTGTAAAGAATCCATTGTCATTTGACTCTTGTATTTATTTGCTTAATTGCACCACTCAGTGTTTTTGCAATTAGTTCCGTGTTTTGTTAAAAAATGTTGGAAATTTAGTAACAAGAGCATGGAGTTTGTATCCTCTCTTAACACTGGTGGTTCCATTTTGTGGTTCCTTTTTGAATGCAGTAGACTTGGGAAATCCCTGAATGTTAGTAACAGCAGCCATTGCCTAGTAGAATTCCAATTCCCAGCTTGGAATCTCAAATTATGTGGCGAGCCTGAAAGCTAAATACAATGAAAACAGTGAAAAAAAAAAAAATTGAGAAAATTTTTGATTATGCCTGGATAATAAATGGAGCTGCTGGCAGTAAACCACAATATAGATATAGTTACTGACAAACCCAGCTCTAGTGCCAATAGCAGTGAATTGAATCAAAGAATGGGAGCTTTTGGAAGGCTTGAGGATAATTTTAGGAAGAGTGAATTATAAGTGAACACAGAATTAGTTTCTGCAACAACAGGATAATCTAGAAGTGACCTTAGTGGTCAGTGTTGAAAGATAAAAGAGTGCATCTCAGTACAACAGTGGGCTGAAGAATTCTTTTCTGGAAAGAGTGTCAGCTGCTGGGACAACCTTGATGTTTGCAGAGTTATTGTAATTTAGATTTAATCAGAGAGGATTGAAGTCTGCTCACAGAGGAAATGATGAATTTCCAGCTCTATGGATTTCTGCCCTCTAATTGTGATAGTTTTTGTCATTTGAGTCTCACTGCAGCATAAAGATATTGAATACTGTATGAATTTCCATTACTCAAATCTCAAGAATAAAGTAAGAGTTGGAAAGAAATACCTGGGAGAAATTAACCTCCATCTTTTCTGCAGAAGAGCTGGAGGCATCAAACAAGGCTAGGGACAGGTAAATGAATAGAAAAACAGTGTAGTAGCATCAATATTCGGTTAAATGGTAGAATTCTTTGTGAGAGGATTCCATGGGTGCTAAAAGTTTATGTGGGCTTAAAGCAAGGCTTGTAAGATGTGGAAGAAAAATCTATTGGGGGTTACAAATAACATCACAACTGCCTTACAAAGTCCTCTAAGCTAAAAATAGTTGGAGGTTTGAAGAATTAATAAGAAAATGTCATATATATTTGTCCAGCTCTTAAACTTTTTTAGACATCTGCCTGAATAGTGTTTTGGAAAGGAGATACCAAGATAGAATAATGCTGGATCTGGCTCAGTAAGGGAGTTCTCATGAACAAACTGCTGATAGTGATCTCTTCAAATAAAAACAGCAATTTAAAATGCTCTACTCCTTTGTCAGACAGAGCATGTATCCACCCAGCTGGGGTGATCTCCTGCAAGCAGCCCATGCATCTTCTCTCTTTGCTGAACTACTGGATTTCAGTTTACAGGCTCTACAGAAAGGCAGGATGAAAAAGTCCTGCCCTGACAGAGATCTGTTTCCTCAGTGGGACACAGCGAGGGGAGACTGGCCTCAGCTTACCATCCTTTTATTCACTACTGGACCCAGCCAAGGGTTCTGACTTGTAAAGCTCCCTGTAGTGAAAGACTATAACAGACTGGGGTCTTGGAACTTCATCCTCTTCCAGAAGCCACTGTGGTAGTTACAGCCATCAGCTAAAGACCCCAGATGAGCTGTCATGGGTTTTCAAGGGGGAAAATATTCTTAGGAGCAATGCAAGGAATGGTCCAAGGCCTGAGAAACATGTTTGCAAAATCCTACAACCATCATCTGCCCCTAACAATGCACA
The DNA here is from genome assembly GCF_049639895.1 of Pseudopodoces humilis. Taxonomy (NCBI): domain Eukaryota; kingdom Metazoa; phylum Chordata; class Aves; order Passeriformes; family Paridae; genus Pseudopodoces; species Pseudopodoces humilis. Next base: position 15,238,328 of record NC_142213.1, on the reverse strand, counting down.
TCTTTAACAAAATGTGTCCTTTTGTTTGTCCTTATTGAGACATCTAAAGGGGTGTTCTGGCTCAGAAGCCACAGATTAAACTTCAGAGGATAAAAAGGACATTTGCCTGTTCTCGCTGGACTGGTCCCAAGGTTTTTCTGTTTTATCACTGGGAAAAGCATTTTAGAAATGCCAGTACTGAGTGAGGGAAAGGGGGTTGCATTCATTTCCGCATATTATTTATTGGATTTTTGAAAACTGACCTGAGAAAAATGTTTATTTAAAGTATTTACTGCAAATTATATTGTTAGTGTTCTAGAACAAATGGTCAGTTGATCGCTATTTTGCTGGCAAAAATAAAAAGCCTGGACCCTGCACCTGTTTAGCTGTAACTGACAAACAAAACAATCATTCAAGTGGAGTGAAAACAAACCAAATGCCCTTGAATTTTCAAAGAAAATATAACTCCTCCATGTAGCCCTAGGACAACATAGTCTGTTTGTTGGGAAGCATACTTAGCAGAGAGCCACAAATCTCTTTGCTGTGAGACTGAACAATTGTCATACATTTTGCTCTCTTTGTCTCAGTTGATAGTGTCTATAACACTATTCAGAGATAGAAAATTTGTGCCTGCCACTGTACCTGTCAGAAAGGAGCAATACCCTCCGGCAGCAACAGTCAACTTTATGGAGCTTTATTAGTCTAATGAATGAAAGCCCAGTAGCATGCCCTGCAACACTTCTAAACTTTGGATTTTAAGAGGAATCATTATTAACAGTGAAAAAACAACTAGCAGCTTGTTTTATGTACACTTCCTTAAAAGCTCCACAAATTTTTAAAGAAGAGATTAATCCACAGTAATTTGTCATCAGGCTCTGAGTGACTGTAATATAATCCATACGATTGCAGAAGGTTCTGCAGGAAATTTGTAAACATAATGCAATCATGTGTTTGCATTTGTGACTCCAGAGTAGCTGGTAGCAGCTGTATAAACTTCTGCTCCTGCACAGAAGAGAGGCTTAGTGTGACCACAGCTGTGTATTGTTAATTGCATGGGATGCTTTCCTTGGCCACCATCTATGCTAATGACAGAACTGTGCACCAGTTGCTGTCCCTCTGTCTCTCTTTCTCTGATTCTTTTCTTCCTCTTAACTTTTGCTCCCAAAAGGTCGATAACATCTTATGAAAGGCCCTGGTTACCTTGCAGCATATCCTTTTTGAGCACTAAGCACAAACACATTCAATAAACTGTGTGGGAAATGTTTCTCATTTACTGCTTCCAGTAAAATGAAAACAAAATAGCAAAGACTGCTCTACATCTTTTCAAGGTCTTGAGATAATTAGTTTAATAAAAATTCACTTTTATAAGGCATGATCCAAGAGTGTTGCTGTCTGAGGGAAACTCCTGCTGACTCCTGTGATTTGGGCCCAATGGCTTTTCTATCTTTTCTCTATTGTTTTATACAGTGTTAATTTTTCAGCTCACACAAGCTTATTTGCCAAAGAGGACACAGGACATTTTCTGTCTTACAGCAGGAGGAGATTGCTGGAAAGAATCCATTCAGGCAGCCAGATTGCTCCTTATTTGGTTTAGTCCATCTTGAGCAGTCTGTGGCATTTACGATTATCACTCTTTTCCACAGGGCCAGCAGCACTCTTGATGCTCCAGCATCCCACCCTGCAGCTTCCCTGGAAATGTAAGAGTGCTCCAGGAAGCTGGTGAATCAATTGATGGGTCACTCAGGAAATAAACATGCGGGGCCACATGCTGTGATCTGTGCTGCTGAGATGTCACCAGAAGTTCACAAACACTTACATGGGATGGATTCAGAGTGATTCACTCTGAATGTAGATTATAGTCATTAAGAAACTGAGTCTAATAAATTCCTTTACAACTGAGTGTAACACTATACATTCACATTAGCATATTTAAAACATAATAATACGGTGCTGCTTTTGTGCCAGCACAGTCTCATCTGTTTGGATATTTCTTCCTTACAAAGAATATGCATTTATAGCTCTTCTCTGCCTACTGCTTGTCCAGAAATGTGGAGCTGAACTTAAGTTTCCATAACCTGCAGGATGTGATAGTCATCATAAACTTCATATTTGAGCAGCAGTAATGGATGCCAGTTAGCACATTATTTTAATCAAGAATGAAAATATGACTTCCTAATTCTAGAAGAATATTTCTTCTCATGTTGTTCGATTCCATAAATTCTATTTATACTCTCTAACAACACATCTCATGTTTGTTTACAACAATGTTTACTCCCCCACATTAAGAAAATACTAACCAGCTTATGTATTTTCTTGGTGGATCACTCAGGACGTTTTTTATTGTCTATTTTCTTCCTCATGATGTAATTTAGATGAGATATTTAATTATACTGGACATCTCACTGCTATGGCACATTGGTATGAGTGACTTGAGATAAACCAGCACTTGATTTAGTAAACTGGCATCTACTGGAGAAAAAATGTCAAGGCATCAATGTCTACAAGTGGTGTGACAACTTTACATACCAAGTAACTACACTGAAAAATTTCTCTCTGCCCCAATCCTCTACAAATTTTTAGCACCTTGCTAAGGATTTTTTTTTTCTCTTTTTCCTGATGCTAGATGAGTACATTGATTTCCAGAATCCTCTTAACAAATTTTGTTGTTATTTGGGGTTTGCTTTGTTGTTTTGTTTGGTTTTTTTCTTACTGAGAGGCCACAATTCTGATTGAATACTGGTAGCTTCTACAATCTCTGCATGCTTGTGTCATAAATTACCTTATTATAGATATATATCTAAGAAATATGTATTCTCCTCCCTTTTCTCTCAATACTCTTTTGCTTCTACCTTATTTTCCTTGCTTTCTTTTTAGAACACTCAGCCCATTATGAAGAAAAATGTTAATACTTTAAAGATACTGGCTCAAAAGCTATTGCAATTCCTGCCTTTTCTAGAGAGGAATGAGCTTACTATGGCAAAAAAGGGAAAAGTTACAGATTGCCATATTTACCCTTCCGCCAGAGTCCTACTCAGATTGTATGTGGTGACTAATGCCAGGCCTTAAATATTGGTGAAAACGTCTATATACCAGCTCACAGTCTAATAATAGAATTTATCCCTTCTGGGAGGTCTTGTTCTGGGAGATCAGAAATTTCTACTTTTATGAGAACTGTAATTTTTTTATATTTTGAGCAGCAATATGTCATTATTGAGCTGACCCATAGACCCTGTATATTAGTAACCTTACTGGAGCATTGCTGAATGCATAGGGGAAGAGATCAACTATTCTCAATGAAGACAGTCTCTGCACACTGCCTAAAGAAATGAGAGGGTGGAAATGATCAAGGACGTGTTTGAAAGAAATTGCTACTGAGCTGAGGAGAATTTATTTGCCTGAGTTTTCTTCCTCTTGAAGAAAAAGGCAAAGGAGTAGTGAGTTTTTGGAGATGCTTTCTATTGCTTTCTATATAGATTTCATGTTGTCTTACAGTTTTGGCTTAGGTTCCCAAAATCCAATACCAGCCCCTTTCAGAAATTAAGAATAATACAGCAAGAACACACTAACAGCCAATACACATATTGAGCTGAGAGCACACAATGCAAAAAGCCCACAGGAGAAAATAACTAGAAGGTCTCCCAAGACACTCCTCTTGCTTAGTCAAGGCTTGCTTGTTCTGCTCACAGGAAAGACCAAATAATGCTGCTCCTCCACCCTGCAGCTCTCCCTGTCCTACCCTTGAAGCCTTATAAATTTGGCTCTTTTTTCCTTTTATTTTTTTTAAGAAATTTTTCATCAAACACTTTTTCTGTGCTTCATATCAGAAGATACCACATTTTGCTTTCTATTCTTGCTGGAATTCTCACCCATTTCCTTTATTGCTGTCATCTGAGCTACCTTTATTGTTCCCCTCCCTTAACTCTCTTTTCTACTGCCCCTTTTTGAAACCCATCCGAAAAATTCCTGGCTGCAGTCTGAACATATTTTTCCCATGTATTGGAGCCTTCCTTGTTTCTTACCCTACCAGGGTAGAATTTTCCTCTTACCCTACCAGGCCCCAAATTCAAAGTTCTCATTGCACTGAGAGTTTTTCAAGATGCATTTTGGCTCAGTTGTACCTTTGCTAACACAAACCTGACATCACTGTGATAACAGGATACTTAGTTATAGCAAATTTTACTAATCAGAATTGGTTTATTTTTTAAATATTTAGGTGGAATTTTTTCTGCAGTGTTTTCTTTTTAGAGAAATGAAACTTGTTTTCTTTGTGTTTGCAAAGATGTTTTAAAAATGTATTTCACTTTAAGTGATGTTGCCTCCACCTGCCCTTGTGGAGTGAGATTTTCAGTTTAGAGCATAATGTCTGGTGAAACAGGAGCTATTCCTCCTGATAGTTGGAAATTAATAGAGCAGGGATAGGAGAATTCACTTCATTGGCACAGGAGAGTTTATTCTTCTGACTTGTGAGAGAAATTTTGGATCTGAAGAGAATTGCTGAGGAGCCAAAGGTGAGATGATAAATTTTCCTATCTTTACCTACATGCAAACTGTACAGGTGAGTACCTGCTTGAGGTACCACTCAAATGCACTGAGAAACTTTTTGTATTTGCATATAGTTTTCTTTAGAATGCAGCTGTCTGTGTACACCTGCCAATCCTTTAGGCCAATGCAGATCACTTACATTTTTCCTCTCTGTCAAGATAATGAACTTGAATCTGATTATGTAGAAAAGTAGATTAATATTTTTAATACACAATAATGCTCTTTATTAACTATCCCTTAAAGCTCCAGAGTAGTCCTTTCTGGTACTGCCATGGTAATTTTGGTTATTCTGTATGGTCTTTGGGCCACTGTTTTCAACTCAGTTGCCTGTATGGTGAGAAAGTTTTATATGGGTATCCCAACATGGGCAGGCTGGATAAGGCCTGGTCTGCTGAGAGGTATTGGGGTTGGGACCAGATGACCTTTAAGGTCCATTCTAACCCTTTAACATTGTATGATTCTATAATCCCTAAATCCTGCAGTTCTCTGCCTGGGTACAGCTGATGGACATTGTGACAGAGAGATCCACCCTTGTCTGAGCTGTGACTGCAGGCTGCTACATCCTCCAGTCTTAAATTTCTGTCCTAATAAACAAGGCAGAGTTATTACCTTGTCTGCCAAGGCTCCTGAGAGAGCCATGGCTGTGGTTTTGCTGCAGTTTTGGAGGAGATGGGGACAGGATCCATACTGCAGTCCTGTTGAATGGAGGACTCTTTCCTTGCTGTGGTGAAGGTATTGATGGAGCCCCCTTCCCCATCCCTGTCTCTGCTCCACACTGTTGTCAATCGATAGGGCTTTTTAGCTGGGAGGCCTCCTCCACAGTCACACAGCATGCTCCTAGATGAGCTTTGATGTCAGGTAATCATTGCTGTATATAGTAATAAATGATGTGTTTACATAACAGAATTCCCTTGGCCTTTGATATTCTCAGACATGTTATCAAAGTGGTGCAATGACATCTTGTACAATGAAACAATAGGA